>NW_027266542.1:0-186277 GCF_046630445.1 Rutidosis leptorrhynchoides | reverse complement strand
AAGTTGATATTTTACCTCGACCCTTGGTTGTCCAGGAAGAAGATTGGCAACAGCAGTTCCCACAACTGCATGGCCTGCTTCATGCCTTGCAACGACACCCTTCTCGCTCCCTTGCAACTTAACTGTCTTCTTCTCTATGCCCTACATTTTCAAGAGATATGAAAGTATAATTAATTCGTCACTATTAAATTTATCATGGAACATAACACAAAATAGTCCGACGGACTTATGCACTATTATTGAGTTTAAAAGAAAGTTAGGCAGAGAAAAGGAGGGAGAGATAGTTACAGCAATCGATCGCTCTACTGCCTCGATGAACTCAAATTTCTCAACAACAACTTTGTTTTTTCTTCCAGCCAGTAAAGCGGCTTCATTTACCAGATTTGCTAGGTCAGCCCTGCAGGATATAAGAAATCAGAGACAAGAATATGTTAAAATCAAATATTTTTACTTTTGTATGTGGATGGTCAACTAATTTAGAGAGAACGAAATGTCAGATACCCTGTAAAACCAGTAGTCATGGAAGCAATATCACCAAGGTTAACATCCTCTCCCAAAGGAAGCTCCTTTTTGGAAGCATGGACTTTTAAAATGGCTTCTCTTCCATTCCTATCAGGTGTTTCAACCTACGAGCATAGCATATCTCTGAGACTTGGAAGGCTTGAAGAAATTGCATAAATGCACATATAGTAAGAGAAGTAATCAAGATAAAAGCACAAACCATAACTACGCGATCAAATCTCCCTGGGCGGCGAAGGGCAGGGTCCAACACATCAGCACGATTGGTTGCCCCAAGAACAATCACAGCAGAATTGCTGTCAAATCCATCCATTTCCTGCAATGGACGGGGAAATGGTTTACAAGAAAATAGAGAGGATAAAGAAAGATGAAGATAATCACGAAAGGGGGCTCACTGTAAGTAACTGGTTCAATGTTTGCTCACGCTCATCGTTGCTGACAATACGATATCTACCATCACGACTTTTTGCCACAGCATCTATCTGTATAAGTGGGAATTTGTACAATTACCAAGCACGCTAGCAGAATAAAAAAAATCACACAGCAAATAAAAGGCCGATCACCTCACCTCATCAATGAATATTATTGAAGGTGCCTCCTTCTTTGCCCGAGCAAAGAGATCTCTCACACGTGAAGCACCCATGCCAACATACAACTCCACAAATTCACTAGCAGAACAACTTATAAAGGGCACTTCTGCTTCTCCAGCCACTGCTTTTGCCAGAAGAGTCTTACCAGTCCCAGGTAGACCCACCTGTAAGATAACAAAACCATGATAGCTAACCAAGTAAGAACTTGCATGGAAAGCATAAAGTATATTTATCACAACACTTGGTTACTATTAACTCACCAGAAGCACACCACGAGGGGGGCGAGCGCCAAGTCGTACGTACCTGTCCGGATTCCGAAGAAATTCCTGGAAAATATACATCATCATATAAAGAACAGTACCTGAATATCCTATAGAACCATAAAAAGATGCTACAAGATTTTTATAATCCATAAAGAGCGACAGCCAAAGCTGCAAAAATTGAAAGATACCACAATTTCTTCAAGCTCTTCCTTAGCCTCATCAACGCCAGCAACATCAGCAAATGTAATCGCCTCTCCATTTTCGGACACTTTTCCACCACCAGTAGCCCCAGATTTAAGGTTCCTGATCTGCCCCGCTGGCCCCTGGAAAAGGAGAAGTGTATTAATAAATGTATAAATGGCCACTAGCTTAACTGATAGAGAGAAGTGTGGCAAAATGAAAGTACAAGCAGTATTTGGTGGAGAAGAGAGAAGAAGCAAATCCGATTCATACCTGAGAAAAGCTTACAGGAAACCGGTGGAGAAGTCCAGCAAGAACAGCAACATAGAACAATGCTATCTGAAAAGAAAAACCAAGGTCAGACATAAAGCTTGGCAAACAACTAACAACATCTTTGAAATAACATTTGAAAATTGCAAAATGAAAAAGATTGTCAATATGGCAGTTTAGCAAAAAAATAAACAATAGCCAGTAGACTCACCAATGCAGAGTTAAAAAAGCCACCAGAGCGTTTATCTGGTGAGCCAAACTCCACATCATTCTCCAGCATTTTCTCATACGGAGTCTTAATATCTACAGGCCTTGTTGTAGTATACACAATCCTCTTAGTTGTTGGCGCCACACTCCTCAACAAAGACTCGGATTCCTGGAGCTTATTATAGATTTCACTTTCCCCAACGCTACTACTCGTGGCTTCATTTTTTAACTTGAACATTATGTGGACACCATCAACCTCCACTTTCGAAACCTGATTACTATTAACCTTATTCAAGAATTCACTGTAGGACACGCTGACAAAGGCAGTCGGAGTACGGGGCTCCGAACCCGGCATTGGAATTCCAGGTCGAAGCAGCCGCATGACGAACATAACGATGCCTAACTGTAAAAGTAAAACGCCAAGTTCCTGGGCTTGAATTAACGGTTGCCATTGGAATTTCTTCCCTCTTGACCACCAAAGCCCACCACCACCGCGTTTCTCTTGCTTCTCCCGGCGTTGGTTCGTCGACGACGGCGCTGTAGAAGAGCTGCCCGTGTTCTTTGAGCTCTGCTGCGGTTCCGTTTCACTATTCTCGCTCGAACTCGCCTTGGAATCGCTGCTGTCTTGAGAATTAGCGAGGATTCTTGATTCCCTGAACTTTGGATTAGGATTCGTTAGGAAGAAACTTCCGTACAGATTGAACCTCGCTTCTCTTGGAGGATGGGTTGCTGATATTGAAGAGAATAATGGAAATGAACTTGGGGAGGCAACAACACGTTGGGGATTGAACAGAAATCTGATCGATTGCAGAACGAAAGACTTTGTTTCGAAATTCTACACTGAATTGGCGTTGGTAACAGATATTCAATCGATGACATTTTTAAGAACCCTAGAAATTGACAAAAACAAAACCATAATAATACTTTTCAATCCAGTAGATATTGATTTTCATATACGTAGCTTAGCTCAGCTTAGATTGTGTGTGTGCTTATGGTTTGGTGAAATATGGGCCGTTGGATGTGAGCTATTTTACATACAAACCGTCGATTTCCTTCTTTCCAAGAGTTTGTTTTATCCATTTGGTTGTGGAGATTTTCTACTGTTTAATTTTGGTTTGGAGTAGTCATATATTACGTGGCGGGATTTGATTGGTAGAGGTTGTGTGCGGTCATGTACATGGCAGAAAATGTGTTTTGAGGCTGTAGAAGTAGACACGTGTATCTGACAGACTTTGTGGCGCCTAAAGGCCTAACAACCAATACCATTCAAGGCCGATACTTTTATTGATCGACCCAACACGTGGAGTGGGCTTAACAACTTGGGCCGACTTGAGTAACTCTCTTCAACTGTATTAACTAACTAACATCAACCGCCGACTTTCATTTGAGGTGATGTGGCTGGCGCCATTAGTTAATTAATTATTGTATTGTATTTGCTTCATTTCTAATCCATGGAAAAGAAAGTACTAGATCAATTAGTATTTACTAGTAGATGTCCGGGGTTAAAAGCCACGGGACGGTGACGTAGGACACTATATGACAAAAAATTGCATCGTGATTCGACTTCGTATTTTGTTTGAGTTCATGGCGAACGTTTCGATATTAAGAAGGCTACGAATAAGAAGACTGGGAATATCCATTACATTACTGTTAAAATATAATTTGATAGTGATTAAGGAAACCAAAATGCAAGGTAACAAAAGAAGATAATCAATTGCAAGAGGTACTAGGAATCTGATTTCCAAATTCTCTATACCTTACAATTGCAAGCAATTATATTAGTTTGTGGATTCTCGTAGCAAGCACCATTAGTATTTACCGTTATCCGTCAGCTTCAACTCTGAAATCCTGCATACTCAATTGTATCGCTTTAACTGTAAGAGGACTGTTTTCTCTAACCTATATAAATATTCGTATGAATTCTTTATAAAAATCATATCATTGAGTTTGCCAGCTTGCTTTAACTTTAAACCAACTGTAAATCAACTTTTTTGGAAACATTTAACTAAATATTGGTTCACATTCTTGAAATGAATACCTCAATGAGATAGCTTCCATCATGCTGATAAATGACTCAAGAAGTCAACTGCGCGGAGCTACTGTTTCGTTTGTCTCCAGTTCTGCATATATATGAAATAAATGAATGCTATTAGTGCCAAAAAAATTTCTTGATACGACAAAGTATTGCTATTAATATCATAATGCCAAATATGCAGACCAACCTCCACTCAAGTAAATTGATGGATCTCTGGTATTCTTAAATCCAGCACAATTTGCCTTTAGTGCAACAGATCTCTCCAATTTCCTTAATAGCAAACATATACTTTCAGTTTCTACTATAAGGAAAGCTCAAAGTATAACATCAGTTTGAAGACAGAATGTAATGCTTAATCCGTAAGTGGTTGGTTCATGTATCCATGCAAGAAAATGGAAAATGGATGGAATCATCTTATATCGAACAATGTAAATGGCATCTTAGATCTGTCGTATGGGTACGAAACATTATTAAGGTGACTCACGGACAATTCAGACTGGCAAATTTACTTGTGGTTATGTTCTCCTTCATATGTCGCTACCAAATACGACGGATCCTCTACACTTCTTTGCACCTGAAAAATATGAAATTTTTATTTACAACATTAAAATAATATTAATTAAACATTAAAATTTATTATTAATTAGCTTAATTAATTTATCTTCTTTTAGACCAGACAACTTGGTGCAAAGCAGCATTTGAAGTATGCTCCTGGCGAAGGGTTATCTCTAGTGACCTTTTGGCCATATTTCCTCCATTGGTATTCATTTTTAACTGACTATAACATAAAAAGTAAATACAATTAAGTCTTTTAAGTTCGAATACGACAACAACAACCATCATCATTTCCACCGACTCGAGTCGGCTATATGCAATTAAAAAACTAACCAGGCTCTTATTTTCTATATAAGACTTGACAAAAGCACTTGAAACACTGGCTTTCAAATTCTCCTTTGGACTTTTACACGATTGCTCGTCCTTGAAACTGCTCTATGCTGCGGCGACGACAACGAAAGTATTGCTTCCTCCTCCGTTCATGGCAGCGATTGTCGGGCTATTATGATTATTATAGGCTTCAGAATCTGCTTTTCTCTTCCTGATTGTGATGATGAGAGCTCATTTGGGTTTTTCTGAATCAAATCTTTGTATTGACTATGCAAAAGCGTTGTAATCCAAAATCACAAATTTCCTCTGATATAAATAAAAGAATAAATAAAAAATTGCCTTTATACACCGGCTAATCAGTTAACAATGATACTCAACTCAAAAATCTGATAATTTAAAATTAAAACGACCTAATTTAACAAGTGGCAATTACTACATATGCTTGAAATTATATCCATAATTTGAGATCCATGGTAACTCCTAAACTTTCAATCTTAAAATTATTGATAAAACAGATCATGATCATCAATTTAAGTCCCAAATTAACAAATGAAATATAGCATATAAAGATAATTACCTCTTCAATGAGAGATGAAGGTGAAAATTTTTCTCTTCAAATCTATCAAACTCTGCCATAATTTCTTTCTTTTGCTTCAAACAAAAAAGAAAAGACAAATCTTAAAGTCAACAGAAAATTCAAAAAACTAATTAATCAAATAAAGTATTCATTTTTTCAAACATGTATCGAAAATGGATGAAAAGAAGTCAATTACAGGAGGCATAAACTGAATACCAAAGCCATGGTGTGCTATAACCATAAATAACGGTATCCCCTGGAAGTTCAAATGTTGCTTGCTCGCATCCAAGTGGTGCAAACTGTCCAAAGTGTGTACCTTGAATTGCAAGAAACATGCCTTTATGTCAAAATCTGGCATGAAAAATTCGTTTTAATTTCTCAAACTTTATTTTACCTAAATGGATGAAAGGACCATTCTTGTCCACACTGTTCCATACGATTGAAACAATTTACAAGGTATTCACCTTGTTGAGCAACAACCTAGAAGAAAGAGAGATTTTGAATTCGTTAATTAACCAAACTAGAAAAATGGAGGACCATTATGGTAATAAAAAATTATACACGGTTTGGAAAAAAACCTACCTGAACCGTTGTAAGAAGATTCTTAATCTGTGAGACAACTGTAGAGAGAGCTGCTTTAAACTTTTTAACATTCATTTGAATTGTTCTTTGCTCTTCGGGAAGGCATGCCATCTCAAAGCAATCAATCACTTTCCAACGAATCGTTACAGCATCCTCAACATTCCTTAAAAAAGTTAGCATGTTTTGTAATACTAGGACTATTGAAGGTATTAGCATGCGCTCCCATGGCTACTATCAGGATGTCATAGTCCATGGTGAATTAGCGACGGAAGAAAGCCACATATAACCCATTTCTTTTAAAGTAAATCAGGTCGTCTTCAATAAAACACCAAAAAACAACAATCACCAGTTCTATAATCCAATTATTAACTCCCTGCAATTTCATAAATCATGGACAATTAGAAAAATCATAGTCCATTAGAAATACAAAAAAAATAAAAAATAGCAATGGAGCATGCTGAACAGTTCTGTTTGAATTAAGCCAACCCTTGAACCAAGAACAATATTAAAACCCGCCCATTGATATATCGACCAAAAAACCAAATTGAACGGAAATCCAAAAAAAAGCTCAAATAATGCAATGTAGATCGTTCATTTTCATTCAATTCTCTGAGTTTGCAAGTGATATGATCCTTGGGAATAACGACGATTCACGATATGGAGTTTAGCCACTTCCCAAAGATCTTCGATTTTACAAATTCCTTGATATTCCTGACAATGATATTATAATGGGTTAGATTGCAACATTACTTAATAACCAAAACGTTTATGCAAATTAAAACTTGGAAGCTCAACTTCATACTGTCCGGGAGCTCAAAACAAAATCCTCAAACACCGAAAATTATAAACAAAAGGCTAAAAAAGATTCACTACCTGCGACCAAAATCGAAACCCATCCCAAGACAAATCGGTGTGAGCAGAGGAGGTGACAGATTGGTTGAAATGAAATCGTCTAATAGCAAAATTGCTTTGGCGTTGTGGAGATCGGCCGGAAAAAGGAATCACGACGCCGGCACTGTGGAGGTCGTCGAATCTTGTCATGGTGCTGTGGAGGAGTGCGCATCGTCGCTGGCTCTGATGGGACCAGCGAATCTCGTCGCCGCCGATGCTTGAATCAATGGATCTCGTCGCGACGCTGTGGAGTGTGGAGGTCAAGGCTTGGTTCGGCACAAAGAAGAATGAAGACGAAGGTTGTAGAAGATGAAAACCGAAGAAAAGGATCCACCCTGAGGATGTAACGGTCCATATTGACCAAAAGAGAACGACGGACGGACTGGATTTAATCACTGTTCACTTACCGATCTGACGACCTAAATTAGTTGATGAAGAAATCGAACGGACCAGATCGTTTTACAGTTTATAAGCTATTCAAAGTACAACTCCTCAAATTAGTTATTCTTGAGATTAATACTAATATTGATATTTTATCTTATTTGTTTTGCTTTAATATTTATTTTGCCGAGAAAGTGAAGAGTTGAGACGTCTTTAATTTTTGTTATAAGATTGTAAGAGGGAAAGCTCAGTTACAAAAGTATACAATAAGTACTAAAAAAAATAGAGCAATGATAGAATATAGAACACACAATTACATAAAACATGAGATGGACCTTGAAAATGAATAAAATGGAAGGACAACCAAACTTTGCAGCAACATGCAATGAGAGGGAATAACAACACATATGTAAATTATTAAATCTATGGATTTCGTCAATTTTGGGGAGGATTGAGTTATAGAGAAAACTTACGTGCATTTCTATACATACCTTAACTACTATGCTAATAGAAATTACAAATGTATCCTTAAATATTCTTAGTATCCCAATCTTGTCTCTTTCTATTCATCATCTTCTTCCCTAATTTTCGACGGAATCCTGATTCACGATCAATCTACCTATCTTCTCTCTCTTGATTTTCTCGTTTTCTCTCCAAAATAACGTTAACCGACTGGCCAACCACACATGAATTTTCATTCTCTCTCTAAAATACTAGGTCTATCATCAAAATACACTCAAATTCAAGATCTATATATTGTTTAGTTTCAAGTTCTATGGAAGATGGTGATTGAATCTGGGAATTGAATGGGTCTTTGATTTGATTCGTTCAAGCTGTACCAATGAGAATCTTTTTTCCTGAGATTGAATCTTTACTATTAGTGTCCTTTCTCTTTCTAATTAGATTTTAAAAAACAAATTTTGCCAAAATCGAATGGATCTTGAATTTAGCAATGAGATTCAGGACATGACTGCATTAGAGATTCAATCGTTTTAGTCACCTGAAAATTCGAAGAACATGGACGGTGGCTGTGTATGTGAAGATGTCGAACTAATTCACAGTTTGTGTATTAACTTTTTTAATTAGATGAGTCAGATTCCAAGTCAATTGAAAATTACAGTCAATTTTTAATTGAAAGTAAGGTTGGTATGGAAATGCATGTAAGTTTTCTCCTTGAGTTATCTAGTTAGGATCGAATTTTATTAATAATTTTAAGCATTTGATAATTTTTTTTAAAAAAAATTTTGGATGTAGACTTTTGCTACTTTTTCTATTTACAAGAATAAATTGTTGGACAAAATTTGATTATTAATTTTGCTTAATGTTTGATTATTTAGCATATTAATCTTCCCAAATGATTATTACTACTTTATATTTATACATATATTTCAAGCCAGTAAAATATAGGAGGGTATAGAAAGCATAGGAGGGAGGGTCATAAGAAAGTAAGGGAGGTCAGAGTGAGATATAAAAAATTAAGATTAGGTAGCTAAAATGTAGATACTCTTATGGAAAAGTCATTGGAGATAGCGGAGGCGATGGAGAGAAGAAAGATGCACATCATATGTCCTCAAGAAACGAAGTGGACAGACTAAAAGAGTGGGATGTTAGGCAAGAGTGGGCATAAGTTATGGTATTCCGGGAAAGATAAGAATATGAATGGAGTTCAAATACTAGTCGATAAATCCATCCTAGATGATGTTATCGAGGTCCAAAGATATAGAGATTGTGCAATTCGCATGAAGTCATGATGGGAAAAGATGTGTTGCATGTTATCAACACTTATGTTCCTCAAGTAGGGTTCAGTGATATCATCAACAGGAATTTTGGGATGGTATCGTCGGAAGAGATCTTAATGGGCATGTGGGCAAAGATCGCGATGGCTACGATGATGCTCATAGAGGATACGACTATGGGAGTAGAAATAAGGAGGAAGAGTCCATCCTCGACTTCGCTTCGGCATATGACTTGGTGATACCAAATACTTGTTTCCAAAAGAGGGATTCCTATTTGGTGACATTTAAAAATGGTAGAAATCTAAGTCAAATAGACTTCTTCTTGTCACGGAGGAGAGACAGGCAGGAGTGTAAGGATTGCAAGGCCATACCGGGTGAGACACTTACGACACAACATAGGTTGTTAGTGCTAGACACAAAGGTAAGGCAATAGAAGCAAAAGAAGGGGAGGGATGATAAACTCAAAATCCGTTGGTGGAGTCTCAAAGGAACTAAACTAGAAGACTTCAAGAAGTCAATGACGGATGAAGACGTTTGGGGACTAAATGAGGATGTGAACTCTGTGTGGGAGGTGATGGAAAGGTGTATTAAAAGAGTTGCTTCCTCAATATTAGGAGTCTCCAAAGACAAATGAATTGCACCAGGAGGATCTTGGTGATGGGATGAGGCTACAAAAGAGAAAAAAAAGAAAAAAAAAAGATTATTTATGAGTTTGTCTAAATCTCAAGATGTCAGTGCTTATGAGAGGTATAAATTTGCAAGCAAGGAGGCAAAAAGGGAGGTCAAAGAAATGAAGAAAAAGTTCTTTGACGGTTTGTACGAGAAGTTGGATACTAAAGAAGGACAAATGGATATGTACAAAATAGTCCGACGAAGAGAGAGGGATAGCAAAGATATCAATGGAAAAAGATGCATAAAGGATGAAGAGAACAAAGTTTTGGTGTCCGATGTGGATATCAAGTTAAGATGAAATAATTACTTTGATAAATTCTTCAATGTTGCCCAAGAAGAGCATATTGAGGACCCTTCTCTAGAAGTAGATGGGAGGGTTTGCTATCTAAGAAGGGTTCGCTTTGATGAAGTAAAAGAAGCGTTGAGGAAGATGAAGAATGGAAAAGCATGCGGACCGGATGATATCCCTATTGAGGTGTGAAAGTGTCTTGGGGATATAGATGTTGTGTGGTTGACAAGATTGTTTAACAAGATAATGGTGTCATATAAGATTCTAGATGCTTGGAGGAGAAACACGTTAGTTCCAATATTCAAGAATAAGAAAGATATTCAAGATTGTGCAAACTATCGAGGCATCAAACTCATTAGCCACACTATAAAGTTATAAGAACGGATTATTGAGCGTAGAGTCAGGTCTACCACTACAATATCTCATAACCAATTTTGATTTGTGCTCGAAAGATCGACTATCGAAGCAATCTTTTTTATAAGGAGCCTGATGTAGAAGTATAAGACAAAAAAAAAAAAATTGCAAATGATCTTTATAACTTTCACTCCTAATAATAATCAAACATGTTTATCTCTCCTCATTTTCTCTCTCTCTCCTACATATATGCAGGATATCAAACCTTCTTTTGATTAAATCTATGAACAGATTATTTCACTAAACATAAGAAATCAAAAGCAGATCCGCGAAAATTAGAGAAAAATAAATCGTCTAAATTTTTATAACTTTTAGTGAATTTATAACTTTGAAAGCCATCGAAGAAAGAGAGGTTTGAGGATGTCTGCCGCCATTCATATGTGTTCCCATCATGGCGTACCACAATCGTTTAGCCGTCTAGTTTTGTGGAGTATGATCATCGGCGGCGGGACGGTGATTTCAGTTGGCGCGATGAGTGTATGCACCACAATCGTTTAGCCGTCAGGTTTTGGTGTAAAACTCGATATGTACCATCATGATAATTTCCTTAGATAAAAAATTGGAATTGAGCAAAGCAACATAAGCTAATACTCCCTCTATTTCATTTTATTTGTCCAAAAATTCAATTTCAAACAGATTAAGACAGTGGATAAATATATATGTTTTGACTAATTTACCTCTAATAATTAATCTTGATCTACTCCCACTTAACATTTAAATTGTCTAGGATAATGGATAATATAATAAAAATTTATATTGATTTTATAAATAAATAAATATATTGAAATTTTTAAAAAATAATTTTTAAACAAACAAAATGAATGAAGAGAATATATCAACTCAATTACTCTGTGACTCCAAAAGTTTTAAACTCCCTAATGGAGTCACCAGAGATGATTCGACGATGTTGTACATAGAGCAGCGAAATTGAGCAATTCAAAATTGGGCGTAAAGGCCTAACAACCAATACCATTCAACGCCGATACTTTTATTGATCGGCCCAACACGAGGAGTGGGCTTAACAGTTTGGGCTGGCTTGAGTAACCCTCATCAACTGTAATAACTAACTAACATCAACCGCCAACTTTCATTTCATGTTATGTGGCTGGCGCCATTAATTAATTAATTACTGTAATAAATATTGTATTTGCTTCATTTCTAATCCATGGAAAAGAAAGAAGTAGAGCAATTCCTCCATTTAAGGATCTACAAACGCTATCGGCCAAACAAAAAACCTCTCTTTACTAACAATGGAACCTCATTAGGAAGGAAGGGAAAAAAAAAAAAATCTGGCCGGCAAATCAAAGATTCTGATTTGCCACCATCGTTTCTGGGTATTCGAAATAATCAATCTGTTTTTTTTTTTTTTTTTTTTTAATTGATCATAGATTGAAATCTATGCGATAAGTTTCGATTTTTATTGTTTTTTCTTTCTTTCTCAAAACGATATGGGAATCAATTCAAAGGATGTTCAAGTTTGTGTCTGTAGATTTATGGGCTTTACTTTGAAGAAATGCCAAGCATTTGTAAAGAAGCATCCATTAGCCTCTGGTGTTATGATATTGTTGTTTATTCTCTACTTCCTTCTTCCTTCCATTTTCAAGTGGCTGCTTTATGGTTCCCCGATCATTATCGGGACGATTGTTTATGTTTACTTTTATATGAGTAAGTCAGGAATGCAAGCCTCAAAGAAAGATAAGAGTTTGGATTCAAAATCGATTAAGAACGGCGACGATCATCGTGTTAGTAAACAGAACAGGGCCGTAATGCGGAGTCAGCTAAGTGTTCGAAGAAATGCTCGAAAGATTTATAAAGAATGGGACGAAACAGAAAGGGGTGGAACTCCGAATACCGAAGAAATGTTGTCGAATGACATTGAGAGATCCTCTTGTGATGTGGACAATGTTCAAGGAAGCGGTAGTGACTCCCAATCTAACTTGGTCTCAGATTCCAATTCAATGGTTGATCGGCGGCATGGAAAATCAGGTTTTAACAGTTCGGATGATGAACATGAGACGCGAGGAAATGTAAATAAGGCTGTGGAATGGAATGAAAATGATGAGAAGAATCTGATGGATCTTGGAGAATCGGAGATGGAAAGAAACAGAGGGCTTGAGAATCTAATTGCGAAACGAAGAGCTAGGAAATTATTTAGATTACAGGTTGAGAAAGTCCTACAGCTTCAGCTCAGGGGAAATAATGTAAATGTTCATCCATCTCAGATTTCTCCAATATCTGTTGCGAGAACAAAACCTCTTGAACCAAGCCAGGATGATTATAAGAATGCATTTGAAAACTTAGACACACCCACTTCGGCTCCTTCAATTCTGTTGCCTTCTCGAAATCCATTTGACCTTCCTTATGAACCGCATGAGGAAAAACCAGATCTCATGACTGATAGTTTCCAGCAAGAATTCACTTCTGCTCAGCACAAGGACTTGTTCTTTTGCAGGCATGAGAGCTTCTCTCGTGGCCCTTTGGATCCCAGAAAAGGATTGACAGATTTCACATTTGCTCCTCATTTTCCAGAACGACCATGTTTTACAAGGCAGCCAAGTAATTAGCTTCTAAAATTCCTTTTAACTTAAAATTATGTCTTGGTCTTAAATTTCAATCGGAATTATCCAGCCATGCTCGAAAACAGCTGAATATTATAAGTTTTGGTTTGCAGATTCCGGAGAGGTTGATCAATTAGCTGAGCTATCATCCCAAGAAAGTGAACCAAATGCTATTAGGTTGGAAAAGAAAGATGAGAATCCAATGGACGCTATGGAATTCAAACATGTAGAAGGTAGAAATGCTAATAACTGCATGACAGAATTCAAAAGAGAGCAGACAGGAAATGATTATGATGAGGAAGTAAGTTTGGATAATGGAACTGAAGAAGTCCGAAGAGAGACAAATTTAATGAAAGACGAAAGTAGTGAACCGAGCTCTCCATCTTCCATAGAAGGGGGCAGAGGTCAGATCTATAATGAAGATAAAAGAGCATTTTCAGAAAATCTTGAACGAAGAAGGGGTGTGTTTCCACCATTGTTAAATAATGCCATGAAACAATCATTTTCTTGCACAACGCCTCCTCCTTTATATTACTCTAGTCCGATTGGACATAACAAGTCAAAAATGGAAGAACGATCATTCTACACTAATAGAAAAGGCTGTCATTCTCCAAGCTTCTCCATTGCTTCTGACATGCAAGTGGAGGTCTCAGAAGTCGGTTCTCCTCCAGCAATAATCGACGAAGCTCCGTCATCGCCTGAACGAGATTCCTTGACATATGATGGGGACGTTGATAAGGGCCACTCTTCCGGTGATGAAGACATGTGGACTTCATTTAACGCAAGATCCACCGTTGCTACTGACGCCCTCCGGGAAGCTATTGTGCGAGAAGGGTTTTCAAATGACATCAGGAAGATCAAGTATCCAATCGCGACTTCTGCTCCATCACAACAGATACCTGAACAATATTTATACAACAGTGGTTCTTCTTCTAGAACTGAAATATCAGAAAAAGTTCAAGCTCATTCAGAAAATATTGATACTGTGACAAGCCATGATGCCAAAGTAGTAACGAAAGAAATTGGTGATTCTGAGTCCTCTAATTTTCCAGATTCAAAGTCACCAGAAAGTAACAGTCAGCTATTGGGATATTCACCTCAAGAAGTTAATTTTAAGAACACAGAGGTCAGCCTTTTTTTTTCTTTTCTTTTTTCCATCATCTGTTGTCTTCTTTGGCAAGGTTGTACTGACTACTAAAAGTTTTTGTGCGTCAAACAGGACGCATCCAACTCTCATACACAAAATGAAGAGCAAGCAACAATAATTGAACATGTGGACGGTCCATTGGTTCATTCAAGTGATGATGGGGAAGACTTGATTTCAATAGAAAAGAGAGAGAATGATGGCATGATACCGATCAATCAAGAAGAGGTAGGAACCACGTCAATGACTAATGAGGAAATTGATAGTACATTAGGACAGCCTTCTCGGGATGAAGAAATCTTGCAATTCAATAACTAAATTGAGGCCGGAGGAAATTTAAGTTCAATGCAAGACACGACATATGAAGAAAACATTGCAGAAGTTGGTGTTTCTGAGATGAACGAGAGTTCGAGTAATCTTGGCGCATCGGCTGTCCAACCAGAACAAGTAGTTGTTGAAAAAGTAGACAAATAGATTTCCCTCAAGCTGGTGTAGAGAATATTACGAGTAACAGCCCAGCAGATGCACATACACTTCAAAATTTATCTTCAACCTCGCTTCAAGATGTGCAGAATACAGGACACGCTAATTTAAATGATCCAGCTACCATTAGCACTGTCGAAAATTTGGATGTCAGTGGTAATGTATTATGTCTATCCATATAGTTAATGTGAAATAATTGACCATAATGACCTGAGGTGGTCTATACTGAAGCTAAAGTTTATAATGAGGCAATAGTTTTCTGTTCCATGTTGATTTTTCCAGTTTTTCCTTGTTATTCATTTGATGCACCCAAAATTTGACAGGAATTATCCAATGCGCGAGGAAAGAATAATGAAAATAGCACTGAGGGGGGTTTTTGGATTAATGCCAATGAAGATGAATAGGAAAGTTTTATTAGCAGTGAGGTTGCTGGTGAAACATCAACAAATGCAGAGGAAAGTTATCCCAGGTTTAATGAGAGAAAAGAGTATGTCATTGGATCATCAGAAGCACAAGAACTAGATCATCCCAATGCCCTTGAAAACTTGGTAAAAGATGAGAAATAGTGTTGAAAGATGTTGTTATCCTTTCGAACTCAGTATCTGCAACAAAAATAGGCGTGCTGCAAAGAGTCAAGGGCGAGGTATTGCGTATTCATGGGAAACCGAATAACTACATAACCACATTGTTTCATTTAACATAAGAGAATGTACATAATTGTGAAAACAACTAATGTGACATTTGCTCGTCATCCGAATCTAGTGCAGGACCCTTTTAAGCTTCTTCTACATTAACTATGGTACAAGTTGACATGAGGCACGGATGGGAAAATCAAAGTAGATTGAAGGAAGTGGCGACGAGGAAGTTGAGGTATACAAAAAGATGCCATTGTTGGAGCATCTGGTATAGATTAGACGTAACCTTGCGAATCTCTACATAAGCTGCTATTGTATTAGATTTTATAAGTTGCTTAGTAATCCAGGGTGTGGAGTTTTGAATAGTGAAATCAATCAGTGGATGCATTATTTGATTTTACAAATGACATTGTACTAATAATAGTATTCCCACTTCATTTTTTACCAACATTACAAACACCTAACATTGTACATAACTCTAGTCAGTCTTCCCGTCGATTTTCACTCCTGACGTTTTATGCCCAAGTGTCTATTTGCGGATGGTTGATTTTAGAACTCACTCATCCAAAAATTCATTTATATCTGACGAGTTCGATGACTCCATAGATTTTTTATTTCAAGCTATTTTGCAAACAGAGTGATAGTTAGTTGTACTTGTACAATCATATGATCAACTACACCAAAATATTTAAAAAAGTACCCTTTTAATATTTAGATTAGTGTTTATTCCGTGCGATGCACACATCGAAACAAATATAAATATATATTAATTTTTAAATATAATCTCATATATTATATTATATATTTACGTGTGTAATATCTCGCATACCATTAAACAAATTCACACCATGTCAATATTTTAATTATATAATGGATGCAGTAATTTTTACTTTTTTGGAATTGATGCCGTGATTTTTTGGGTTTAAGTATAACATAAAAAAAATAAAAAATAAAAAAATTAAGTTGTATATTTTATAAACTTTTAGGAGGCCGTAGTTTATATCTTAAAATAAGAATTTACGGTCAAGATACTTCAATTCTACATACGATTCTAACATGAACTATTTTTTGTTTGAAAAATAATGGGTAAAATATTTTAAACTCCCTCAAGTTAATTTTAATATATAATTTTTCTTTTTCTAATTCTATAATTAATTTAATATTTTTATTTTCATAAAATAATATATTATTATTTTTTTTCGTTAAATTTTTCAATTAATTGACCAAACTTTACCAATTAAATTTGTGAAAATACTGTTTTATCCTTTTAAATATATCTTTATTTATCATCTTTCATATGAAGAATAATAATATTAAATACTTATAATTAAATAATAATTAAAATAGTACTTTATGGTTAATTTTTTCAAATTATAATTATATCATTATTATATATATGTGAATGTAGATTTATATTAAAAATAAAATTTAAGTAAGTTTAAGAAATTATATTTTTTTTATTGACTTATGATAAATTAATTGAAAATTTTATAGTTCCAAATTTAAATATGTATTGGTCGATTTTTTTAATATATATTAAGGTTAAAATCATAACTAAAATTACATTGAAAGGGATAAAATAGTATTTTCTAGAAGTTAACGGTAAAAAATTTGATCAACTAACCGAAAATCTTAACAGAATGAGATAATATTATATTATTTTATAAAAGTAAGGCATTAAATTAATTATAAAATTAAGAGAGAGAAATCATATATTAAATCTAAACTGAAAAATTAAAATATTTTACCCAAAAACAATCATATTTAATAATAATAATAATAATAATAATAATAATAATAATAAATAAATAAATAAATAAATAAATAAAATAATAATAATAATAATAATAATAAACCTTCTATTATATCCGTGTGAATGAATAATTGATAATAAACACGACAAGAAAGTTGATAGCCAAGGTGTTAAACTCTGACCTAAAAAAATCAGGAAGCAATCGAGAATAGAAAATACACAGAAATGACGTCATTTAGTCTATTTACACCAAAACAAATATAGTTGTGGTGGTAGAGCGTGTGTATCCCCGTGCGCACGAATTCTAAAAATAAACGTATCTAACTAATATAATTTCTTGTATTATAAATATGTTTGTAATATTTAGAAACTTATTGTTTAGAAAATAGAGAGACACAATCCAATCCTATCACAATTTACTGGTATGATACTGTTGCTGCAAACTGTCTGTGTTTCTAATCTGTGCTTGAAGATGTGTTGACACAGGTCTGCGACAGTTTTTATGAGTTGGCTATTTTCGTCAAACGTCATTTATTCCAGAAGATATGATTCGATCCTATAGTACAAATCAGATTGGAAAACTAGTAATTGGAGAATGCAGGTTGATTCGATCCTGTATGATAGTGATTTGATTTGATTTGAAGTAATACTTAGTTTCCTTATTTAGAAAGGAAACTGTTTATCAAAAGGGAAGTCAACTGGCAAAAAGGATTCTATAGAATATCAATCTCTATTTCAGTAGGGATTTGCAGCAGTATAAAGGAGAAGACTTACTACTCTAGAACGGATCTTTTCACGCTTCTTAATCAGAGTTAAGAAGATCACTTAGCAGCTAGAGAGAGCTGTGTGCACAGTGGAGTGTTAGGTCCTCGTATATCTGCAAGAGGGTTGCGATAAAGTCCTTGTCCGGTTGACAAGGCAACGAGACGCGTGTATCTGAAAGAGCGTCGCGTGAAGTCCTCACCCGTTTGGTGTAGGCGTTACTGTAAGTCCTAATTAATTGTGATTAGACGGGTTGGGTAAGCAAAGAGTACACTTAGGAAAATAGGAGATAGGTTATAGATGAGCGAGTTGTAACCAAAGTATTGTCCTATTGTTTCAAGCATAGTGGAATGCTGTTTACTCTGAGCTTGGCCCCGCAGAGTAGAGAAACCGAACTGCATTAACAATATCGTGTGTTATTTATTTATTGTACTGTGTTCTGTTAACCTGTGCTAACACATACCTGTTAGCACACATGCACTAATCTGTCGAAACAGATCGGAATACGCCTTCAAGTGGTATCAGAGCGGGCTCAAGAAATCTCTTGAGAAAAGATCTTGCGATATCCGACCATGGATGACAGAATTGAAGATGGCGGTTCAACTATTCATCCTCCTTTACTTACCGATTCCAATTATGACTATTGAAAACACCGGATGAAGTGGTTCTTGAAGAGCCAGGATGAAGCTATATGGCGTACCACACAGAACATGTGGACACCTCCTACTGCCACTGTTAATGGTGTTGTAACAGTGAAGAGCGAAGACCAGTGGAGCACAGCTGAATCAATCACGTGTAGAGCAAATAGCATAGCTGTGAGCATTATTCAGTGTGCTGTCCGTCCCAGTGTGTTCAAGATCATTCAGAATCTTGAAACTGTCAAGGAATCGTGGGATGTCCTTCAACTCACATATGAAGGATCAAAATCAGTCAGGCAATCAAAGCTGCATCTCATCTCTACCAGGTTTGACTCTCTAACTATGAATGATAACGAATCAATTGCTGATTTTGAAAAGAGTCTACGTTGCATCGCTAATGAATCTGCTGCTATTGGCGAGGTAATTTCGGAATCTAAACTCGTGAGAAAGGTGCTGATTTCTCTACCGGAAAAGTTTAGTTCGAAGATGGACGCAATCAGTGAATCCACAGACTTCGAAAACTTACGCTTCGACGATCTCATGGGGAAACTCAGAACCCATGAAATGACCTTAGCCATGCGGAACAGGGATAAGACAAAATCCAAATCTGTTGCTTTCAGAACTGATGTGGACGATAGACCTGTTAGCACAGGCGAGCAACAAATCTGTGAGCAGTTAGCACTCTTAACGAAGAATATGGGAAAGATGTACAGGAGATTCAAAAGGACCAAACGCAATGGTTACACTTCATCAAATCAGAAGGATAATCGAAGCTTTCAGAAGAAGAATGAGTCAACATTGCAGCCAAATGGAAGATACAGATTTGAAAAAGAGCAAATACAGTGCCATGAATGTCAAGGTTTTGGTCACATCGCAGCAAAATGTGCCAACACACTTGAAAGACAGAAGCGATCATTGTTCACCACATGGAGTGATGAAGAAACATCAGAAGAAAATTTTGAGACCAGTGCTGATAGTGAAAACGAAAATTCTGCCTGCAAAGCTCTTACTGCACATACTGTGAGCACACCCCAAAATTCTACACATACAGAATCTGCTAAAATTGTGCGTACAGGGGCTGTTTGCACAGAGAAAAGGAAAAGCTCAAATTCATCAGTAGACAAGTTTGAACCAAGCAACGATGAAGGTAAGAATAACTTTCTTGCTCTTGCAGCCCACACAACTGAAAACTCCACCCAGAACACCGTGCCCACAGAATCTAGCAGCACGGTTAAGTCAGTAGAAGATTCAAGTTCAGATGAAAGTTCAGATAGTGACGAGGACAGAGACATATACTCTAAATTCGAAGAGTTATTCGAACAAATGGGAGAATCTCTTAGAATTAATCACCTGCTCTCCGATGAAGTTCAACAGCTGAAAGAAGAAAGAAAGGATTTCGACAAAATACTTGGAAAGTATGAATCCGAGGTTAAACAACTGAAGTCTGAACTGTCAAAAACGAAGAAGAAGCTAGAAGAAGCCAACTGTGAAATTGACAAATTAAACAGAGTAACTCTCAAGAATAATGTTTTTAGAATTGGTCATAGTTCCTCTAAAACAGGGAAAAGAAACAGTTCACGACACAAGAACAGAGGAAGAAGATTTATCTGTCATTACTGCAACAAACCCGAGCATATACGCCCTAAGTGTTATATCTTACAGGATGATATTCAAAATCTCATTGCTTCGAAACCAAGAAGACATCCAAGGAAGAAAGTAGATATCATACATCATTCTCAACGACGTATCTGGGTAAAGAAGGAAGATGTAAGAAATCTGATGTGCAGAATTCCATCAAGAGAAAAGGATGAATGGTGTTTCAATAGCGGCTGCTCTAAACACATGACTGGTGAGAAAAAGATTGCTGATCCAACAAAATCAGAACTTGTGAAAGGTTGTCCTGTGCTCACGTGTGATCCGGACCGTAGGTGCACAGATTGGAAAGTAAAGAAACAAGCTGCAATGGAATTTAAAAAGGATGGCGAACCTGTGTTTAATCAACCTCAAACTATTGAGAACACACCTGGTGTGGAAGTTTTAGAAACTGAGGGTGTGGGTAGGAATGAAAACACACCTAGTGTGGAGGCATCTCCTGTTAGCACAGATACCAGGAACGTCCAAGAAACCATGCCTGTTGTCACAAGCCAAAACTTGTCTCGAAAACTTGCAGAAGGAAAGAAAGCAGATATATTCATCAAGAGTCCTAATTCAATCAGGCCTGAGTACTTGAGAGGAGCTCTCGGACCTTGCACCAAAACGTGAAAAATGAGATAAGTGTTCACTTCTTGTATATACCATTTTAATTATTGTTTTGTTCTTTCTTTTTTATAAAGAAAAAAAAAGAAAAAAAAAAAGAAAAAGAAAAAAAAAGGTTGGAGTGTGTTTCTATTGTTAGGGAACAATGTTTGGACTGTGACAAGTTAACATCCAAGGAGAAAGCCTGATGAGATTATGAGAAGTCTCTGGTTTGCCTGTCGTTGCCGCGGATCTTGTTAACACAACGGATCCAGCTATTGCTGAGACCTACGGTAACTCTCAAGCTGAGGGGGAGTTCCATGATAAGAATGCTGCAGTTAAGGGGGAGCAACACAATATCTCTCCATCTAATGAGGAGATTGCTGAAGACACTGTGCTGGAAACAGTGTTGCTGAAGTACCTGTGTGCACTGGCCATCAGTCCTTCAAACAGAAAAAGAAAAGGCAGGAGTACAGGTTGTGAAAGCTCAGATTGTACGTGCTTTGGCGATTTATTGTCAAAAAAGGGGAGATACATAATCCTTCCCACGTTATTCACTATGTCTCTTGGGCGTGTTTACACATGTTGACTCTTTTTGCTTTATTACTAGTTTCCAGGGACTTGTTACTTTCGTCTCTTGGTGTTTTCGTTGTGCATGCTTACTCACAGGGGGAGTTAGGTACTGTACGAAGGATCTCAGAGGTTTTTGCCAAAAATACCAAAGGGGGAGATTGTTGATGCAAACTGCCTGTGCTTCTAACCTGTGCTTGAAGATGTGTTGACACAGGTCTGCGGCAGTTTCTATGAGTTGGCTATTTTCGTCAAACCTCATTTATTCCAGAAGATATGATTCGATCCTACAGTACAAATCAGATTGGGAAACTAGTAATTGGAGAATCCTGGTTGATTCGATCCTGTATGATAGTGATTTGATTTGATTTGAAGTAATACTTAGTTTCCTTATTCAGAAAGGAAACTGTTTATTAAAAGGGAAGTCAACTGGCAAAAAAGATTCTACAGAATATCAATCTCTATTTCAGTAGGGATTTGCAACAGTATAAAGGAGAAGACTCACTACTCTAGAACGGATCTTTTCACGCTTTCTTAATCAGAGTTAAGAAGATCACTTAGCAGCTAGAGAGAGTTGTGTGCACAGTGGAGTGTTAGGTCCTCGTATATCTGCAAGAGGGTTGCGAGAAAGCCCTTGTCCGATTGACAAGGCAATGAGATGCGTGTATCTGAAAGAGGGTCGCGTGAAGTCCTCACCCGTTTGGTGTAGGCGTTACTGTAAGTCCTAATTAGTTGTGATTAGGCGGGTTGGGTAAGCAAAGAGTATACTTAGGAAAACAGGAGATAGGTTATAGATGAGCGAGTTGTAACCAAAGTATTGTCCTATTGTTTCAAGCATAATGGAATGCTGTTTACCTCTGGGCTTGGCCCCGCAGAGTAGGGAAACCGAACTGCGTTAATAATATCGTGTGTTATTTATTTACTGTACTGTATTCTGTTAACCTGTGCTAACACGTATCTGTTAGCACACCTGCACTAATCTGTCGAAACAGATCGAAATACGCCTTCAGATACGACTCCAACATGGATTTGATCGTATGGGGAAATAGAAAAAATGGATTGTTCACCAACTTTGTCCTGTTTAAGGCAGGGCTTTGTAGAGCATGAGACATAACATCACTTGACACCATCTGTCTAAATGAGTTACTTGTAGCCGCACGATTTGGACCAAGCCCGTGTGCAAGGGACTAAAGAAGCTGCTGTTGACTGCTACCTTGACCACCACGGAGGCCTTATGTTTTATGCATAACATGAGACCAGTCACTTTCTAGCTGCATACTCCGCTTCTGATAGCATCAACAATTCAGACTTAGAATGAAAGCATGAAAAGCCCTCAAGAGATGCAAATTTTAAAATATGTAAAGCATATCTATACTGCAAAGATCATCACACCTTACGTTCCAAGCCGCCCAACCCTAGTCCAAGTGGCACTCTCTCGTTTTCAAACCTTCTCCTAATTCATTGCTAGATGAAGATACTGATCCACCCACCACTGAAGTATGCATAGTGCACAAACTACTCTGTGTCCTGGTGGTATTTATTAGTATAAATTAAAATGAGTCATCATCAATCACCAAGGCCACAACATGATAAGTTTGCTGCACTCCATGCATGTATACACCTTTGTAAAATGAATAAACAGATATGAACAGTTTTCCTCACAATTCAAGTCCATACATTTCTGAGGAAATTAATTAGAGCTTATAATATCCATCTCAGTTTGAGTTGCATCCAACTCAGATTCAACTGAAGTCTGATCTACGGCTCTTTCATCAAACTCTAAAAAAAAAATTCGATTTATACATGCCTAACATAAAATTAGTAACTCTAAAGGTTACTTAAAGTATGATTCTTACTATATAAATGAAAGACCTAGCACCAATAAGATAAAGATCAGAACCATTGAGGTTTCTCAAATTACCTACAATCTCTTCCATGGCAACTCATCTTCATAATACTGCATTTGTACCTTAATATGTGCTTGTTGTTGCACCGAGTTATGTTCTTCTCCTGCCACTCTTCGTTTTCTCGCCTGCCAATTAGAATAGAAAAAGATAACTTATCATTTGTAAACAATATGCTTAAAATTAGAGAAATAATAGCTAGAGTTTACGTGTAAAAGAAGTAAAAGTCATGAATCATGATTCAAACATGAGATCGTTAAAGCAGAAACATAGGAAAACACAAAAATAAAAATCGCTAGTTAAAACCTAATCATGCAGACCTATAAATTGACTTCAGCTAAACCTTTCGCACTTCATTCAAAAGAGAAAACACATTATTCATTTTGTTAGGTTAAATGCAAACTACTAAGAGTGTGTACCGAACCAATTGTAATAAATCAGCATTTATAAAAATACAATCAGCATAGGGAAAAAATAAAAAAAGGACAAACACAGATTTCTTAATTAAAACTTAAGTGACCTCTTTGGAGTAGGGAGAGCTTGTTACTTTGCGAAGAACTTTGGCAGCTTTCTCCAAAGCATCTGGATTGAATCCAGAACTCAGTGGCTCCTCTGATTTCCTGTATAATAATATGAATAGCAAATGTGAGGATCCATAATAGTAAATTAGTTAGTAGTTTGATTTGGTCAAAGATGAATATTTTTAGCTGAGGTAGTGAGTAACAATTCAACAGGGAATAGCATGCTACAAATAGACACAGAGACACTAATCAGGCTAAAGAAAGGCCATGAAGTGTGCAGCCTGGTACCTGTTCACTTCACTCAGCATCTGTACAGCACTAATGTGGCTTCAATGCCACACCTGAAGATTGAAGAATCATAAGCATGAGAAAAGGGATAAAGTTAAAACATCAAAGCAATGAATCACAGATTCATGGGAATTAGCTGAATATGCATCATAAAATGAGAGAATCAAGGGTCCCTATCGAGAAGTTGCAGAGAATTGGAGTCCGATTATCCAAACTACCTTGGTAAACGACTCCATGATAGCCTCGGGTGTAATTTAGCTTGGAATGCCTTCTAAACATGATGTTTCACCCACAATAATGACTGTCATAGCCTGCAATCAAACAAAAAATCACATATTCATTGAAATTACAACCATATATTAACAAATTTTTCATAAAACGAAAGAATATATGATCACCTTGTCCTGACCACCAACATCTAATCCCGTAAAGCTGATATCCTTGTATTCCATGGTCTCCAAATTATATCCTAAAAAGATAATTAATGATCAGATTTGAATCCTGACAAAACAGATAACTCCTAATAAAATTTATTGATTCACAGAATATGCTTACACGTTGTCTGGGTTTTCATTACTGCAACTTATATCCCATTAATCAAACTATCTTGATAAACAACTCTATGATAGCCTCTGATATTATTTAGCTTCGAATGCCTTCTAAATATGATGTTTCACCCACGATCATGACTATAATAGTCTGCAATCAATTACATGCTCATGGAAATTACAACCAAACATGTTTTAGAATCAAACGAACCCAAAATTTTTGAATAAAAAATTTATTAGGAATCAAGTAAAGAAATTTGTAAATTTGAAATAAAAAAAATCGTTGATACCAAAAACATCATGACATCGAAAGATGTGTACCAGATGTATCGTCGACGAAACACCAAGAAACCGAGTGATCAATTGTTTAGTAGATTTTTTATTGGTGGGTCCCAATACCTCAATTATTTCCTGTACTGTACATATTTGAATTGAAGACAAATAAAGTTGGATACTTTTTCGATCAGTCAGTGGATGAAGCAAGCAAATGCAATGGATTGTGTTTACAAGAACCCAAATGCAGCTATTGAGGATCGAGTTCAGGACCTTCTTTCTCGAATGAGTTTGAAAGAGAAGATTGGGCAGATGACCCAAATTGAACGTAGAGTCGCCAATCACTCTACTCTCAGAGATTTCTCCATTGGTAACTTTCTACCCACATCCCAAAATCAATCAGTTCAAATATCAACATATGGGAACTTGGATAAATGCACTTGTTTTGGAAAAATGAAGAATCTTTCTACTGGTGTGATGTTGATACCTGCCAGTAATCATGTTCATGTGTATATTTGTCTATGAATTCATTCATGAAGCAGGTGGATTGGAAATGAACCATCTTTCTATCTATTGTATCTGTATAATGAATCATTCATTGGAGCATTTCTTCATCTCAATGTTGTGAGCTACTATATTTTTCTAGGGAGCATCCTAAGTGCTGGAGGGAGTGGCCCCTTTGAGAAAGCGACGTCTTCTGATTGGGCTGATATGGTTGATGAATTCCAAAAGGCTGCACTCGAGTCGCAG
This sequence comes from Rutidosis leptorrhynchoides, assembly GCF_046630445.1. Taxonomy (NCBI): domain Eukaryota; kingdom Viridiplantae; phylum Streptophyta; class Magnoliopsida; order Asterales; family Asteraceae; genus Rutidosis; species Rutidosis leptorrhynchoides. The sequence goes on along the minus strand of NW_027266542.1, from coordinate 160,724 downwards.
CTCGGAATTCCACTTATGTATGGGATTGATGCTGTCCATGGTAATAATAGTATATATGGAGCTACTATATTTCCTCATAATATTGGCCTAGGAGCAACAAGGTTTGTTTTGTTGTCCTTAATAAGACTTGATGTTGGTGATAGATTTCATTTTCCTCTAAAATTAAAACTCGGTGGGGGAAACTAGCCCATTTCGAAACACTTTCATGTGTTAAAACCATAGAAACATCAGTGTTCGGAATTTTAAATTGGTTTTCTATGCTCTTTTAGGAGAAAACTATGAATAAAGTATGCACAAAGTTTAATGATCTGAAAATGTGCAATAGAGATGCAGAATTGGCCAAAAGAATTGGTGATGTAACAGCTCTTGAACTTAGGGCCAGTGGCATTCCCTACACTTTTGCTCCCTGTGTCGCAGTAAGTTGGTTTATATTAACTTCACTAGCTCTATCTTAAGACCGTCACTTTCTCGGAACACTTTTTTTTTATCGAAAAATGCACGTGAATGGTTTTGAAACAGGTATGCAAAGATCCAAGGTGGGGTAGAAGCTATGAGAGTTATAGTGAAGATACTGATATTGTTCGAAAGATGACATCCATCATCACAGGCTTGCAAGGACAGCCACCTGAAGATCATCCTAAGGGCTATCCCTTTGTGGGTGGAAGGTATTCTTTCTATTCCCGTGGCTTTACTATGTAGCCATTACAAACTATTCTCTCGATGTACTTCTTTGATCTCAGAACTAAAGCTATTGCGTGTGCCAAGCATTTCGTTGGAGATGGGGGTACTTACAAAGGGATAAATGAGGGAAATACCATAGCGTCTTATGATGATTTGGAGAGGATCCATATGGCCCCATATATAGACTGTATTTCTCAAGGAGTTTCAACAGTTATGGCATCTTACTCTAGTTGGAACGGGCATAAACTGCATGAGGATCGATTTCTCCTGACTGAAGTTTTGAAAGAAAAACTAGGTTTCAAGGTACACAAAAGAAATTGCATGTCTTAGTTATGACTTGATATGTCATGAAAGAATCTAATAATTTTCTCATCAGAGTGAAATAATAGTACCATGTCATGGTCTTGAATTCACACAATATATTTGCTTCTAATATGTTCCTCTTATGAAAATTATGAGTATAACTCCAATTTTTTGAGCATGTTGCATAGCATAAATTTAATTTTGGAGCATTTTCCTTACAGGGTTTTGTCATATCTGACTGGGAAGCACTTGAGCGACTTAGTGAACCTTTCGGATCAAACTATCGCAACTGCATTTTGAAGGCAGTCAATGCTGGAATAGATATGGTAGCTATTGAATTAACTTTATTTCCTTAATTTCTACAATTATGATAATTAACCTTCTATTTCTGTGACACGCAGGTGATGGTTCCTTTCAGATATGAACAGTTTGTGGAAGATCTATTGCATTTGGTGGAATCAGGAGCAGTGCAAATGTCTAGGATTAACGATGCTGTTGAACGAATACTGAGAGTGAAGTTTGTTTCTGGTCTTTTTGAATATCCGTTCAGCGATAGGTCTTTACTAGATACAGTGGGTTGCAAGGTAAATTTATTTGCACCAACTTCACTTGAAAGACAATTTCTGTTATACAAGTTTTGGGGGAAAAATGAAACATGGAAGGTAACTGATTTACCCTTATGGATTTATCTTCAGCCTCATAGAGAACTAGCACGCGAGGCAGTACGCAAGTCGTTGGTTTTGCTAAAGAACGGAAAGAATTCAGAGGAAACCTTTCTTCCATTAGAAAAGAATGCCAAGAAAATCCTTGTTACTGGGTCACATGCTAATGATATCGGCTATCAGTGTGGTGGGTGGACAGCTACTTGGTGCGGAATGAAAGGCAGGATTACTATAGGTAATGGAAATCAATATACTACCTCTATTTTCATTTCCACTTAAAAATGCTTGAAACTTCATATTGTGTAATATCTCATATTTCACATTCTCAGGTACAACCATTTTGGAAGCAATTAAAGCAACAGTTAATGAAAAGACTGAGGTGATTTATGAAGAATATCCGACACAAGCGACCTTAGCACGTGAAGATATTTCTTTCGCCATTGTAGTTGTGGGTGAAGAGCCTTATGCAGAGACATTAGGTGACAATTTAAAGCTCGAAATCCCTTTGAAGGGCGAAGATGTGATTAGTGTCGTGGCAGAAAGAAATATCCCTTCATTGGTAATTCTAATATCTGGAAGACCCTTGATTCTAAAGCCAACTACTTTGGAGAAAGTAGCTGCTTTTGTTGCTGCTTGGTTGCCAGGAACCGAAGGAGATGGAATTACAGATGTTATCTTTGGAGATTTTGAGTTTGAGGGTCGACTGCCTTTCACATGGTTCAGATCAGTTGATCAGATTTCGACAAGAAGTAATATAAACGATCCTCTATTCCCTCTCGGTTTCGGTTTGAACTCCAAAAATGAATTACTTAGGTGAGGAGTAGAATAACTTAGGGACCAAGCAAGCATCGACCCGTTCAAGAACCAACTATCGTTTGTATTTACTCATTAATTAGTCTGCCTCGAATCATTTAAGATGTACTCTTTAAACCAATTTGATTCAAAAGATGGTTCGAATTTCCTTTCCTTTTTTATTTAATACTACTAAATGATTAAATATAGATAGTGTATATAGTGAGGCAAAAGTTAATTGGACCGTTCATGACGTGATGATCGGTGTGTCTATTCTAGAGACTTCTTCTCAACTAAAATTCAACAATCTTTCTTTCTTTCTTTATATCTTCTGAGTTAAACTATACAGAAGAAGAAGAAGAAGATGATGACGACGAAGAGAGATCGGAAAATAGGCATAGCGTTGGACATGTCAAAGGGGAGCAAGATAGCTCTGAAATGGACAGTGGATAATCTTGTCGAGGAAGGTGACCATCTTTTTGTCATTCATGTCAATCATCCACCTGCCGATCCTGAATCTCGCTCATTTCTTTGGATCGAAACTGGTTCTCGTAAGTAATCTAACTACTACCTCCGTCTCAAAATATATTGAAAAATTTGCATCTATTTTGGGACATACGGAGTATTGAATTATCATCTTTATTTGTTTGTTTTAAATTTGGAAAAAAAAATTAAATTTTAGTTCTAAATTAATCAATTATTATAAAATTGTAGCTTTAATCCCATTGGACGAGTTCCGTGAGCAACAAGTGATGCAAAAATATGAAGTTGAGCTGGATACTGAGGTTTTGGATATGCTTCATACTGCTCAAAGCCAAAAACATGTACGTTATTTACTCCCTCCGTCCTCTCGTTTTTTCTATCTAACTTGCATGGATAGAAAAAGCACACGGCTGGAAGTAGTTATTAATTGTTTGTTTTCACTTATTTTTCTAATTATATATTTAGATGAATAATAATTATTTGAATATTAAATAGGTAAATGTAATGGCAAAGATATACTGGGGTGATGCTAGAGTCAAACTCTGCGAGGCTGTAGAAACTTTGAAGCTTGACTCTTTGGTCATGGGCAGTAGAGGCCTTGGTAACATTCAGAGGTACTATACACTCAAAACTCATTCTCAATTTTATTTATTTATTTATTTCTTTTTTAGTAAGTAATTTTTTATTATGATAGACGGATGAATGATGGAATATATCGTATATTGTAAACAAACAGGCTACTTCTGGGAAGTGTTACAAATTATGTGTTGCAAAGTGCAGCTTGTGCTGTGACAGTCGTCAAGGACGACCCAAGTGCTCGTCGCGTTTAATATACCCAAAAAATGCAAATGTAATGTAAAATATAAGTCTGATTTCTTGCTTTTCTACTACTACTACTTCTACTACTGTATGCTAGTATTGAATAAGCTCAGACTCAGACTGAGACCAGAGGATTTGTTTTACTTACAATAAATTGTAAACATGAAAAGTCATATTCAAAAGTTGAGATGGCCGAGTTGGTCTAAGGCGCCAGATTAAGGTTTTGGTCTGAAAAGGGCGTGGGTTCAAATCCCACTCTCATATTTGATTTTTCATTTTGTTTGTATGATAATTGAAACCATCTTATCCATCATGTCTATTTGACAGCTCAGCTATAAATGATAGTACAATTGAAATGGTAGTATAATACTGTAATAATTGATTCGGCTATCGAATCTTGATGACATCAAAATCAATGTTATATGACTATACTATGTATGAAAATTCAAAGTAGTTGTTTGCACATTAAACGCTACGCAGATGTGAACAAATATCATAATTGAATCATAATATAGACAAACAACAGCTTTCATCTCTTATTAATACAAGTTCACATTACATAATTGTCAATTTTGTTTCCTTATCAAACTCATTGTCACCAGCATCTAAACATAATATAAGCTTGATTCGAAGTCATTCACTTGTTGAATTTTAGCTTGCCATGGAAGAAGAGGATTTGTACACGAAAGATGGAACGGTTGATTACAAAGGAAATCCAGCAAATAAGAAGAAAACAGGAACTTGGAAGGCATGTCCCTTTATAATAGGTAATTCATTCATACAATTTATTACTACCTCCGTCCCAAAATAATTTGCATTGAAAAATTTGCATCTATTTTGAGACGGAGGTAGTAGATGATAATTACCTTTCTTTCTTTAAATGGATTTTTTGAACAGGAAACGAATGTTGCGAAAGATTGGCTTACTATGGGATGAGTTCGAATCTGGAGACATACTTCAAGGTGCAGCTAAACCAACACAGTTCAGCTGCTACGAAAAACAACTTGAATTGGAGTGGAACATGTTACCTAACACCGTTGATTGGAGCTTTCCTTGCTGATGCCTATCTTGGAAGGTTCTGGACCATTGCCAGCTTCTCCATTCTTTATGTTTGTGTAAGCTCTAAAATTCTATCCTACTCATCCCATCAAACCATTTTTCTAAGGGATAGTGACACTAAAGGCACTTGAACTTCCGGCGTTTGCAATTCTCTACCTGAATCTTGAATCGTAAGGCACATATCAGATGCCTTGCAATTTAAGATTTAGGTAATAAATTACAAACGTAGAAGTTAAGGTGTCAAATTGGAAAGTTTATCAAAGGTCCGCTACGTTATACCATAACGGGTTTTCAAAAACATTTTCAATCAGGGAATGGCACTCTTAACAATGTCTGCATCAATACCTGGACTGAAGCCAAAATGTTCCGTAGATGGCACAACTTGCGATGCAAGCGAGACACAAACAGCAATTGCTTTCCTAGCACTTTACATCATAGCGTTAGGAACTGGAGGAATCAAGCCTTGTGTTTCGTCTTACGGAGCAGATCAGTTCGACGATACCAACGAGACCGAGAAGAAGCACAAAGCTTCCTTCTTCAACTGGTTCTATTTCTCGATTAATATCGGAGCTCTAATTGCAAGTTCTGTCCTGGTTTGGGTACAAGAAAATGTGAGTTGGGGATTAGGCTTTGGAATCCCGGCTGCCGCTATGGCAGTTGCTGTCGTAACATTCTTTTTGGGTTCTCGTCGATACCGAAACCAGAAGCCAGGTGGCAGCCCTCTTACCAGACTCTGCCAGGTTTTGGTGGCCTCCTTCAGGAAACACAGGGTCAAAGTTCCTGATGACAAGTCTCTTTTGTATGAGACAGCAGATGCCGAGTCCAATATCCAAGGAAGTCGCAAGCTTGATCACACCAATGACCTTATGTTAGTATCCAAACTGATCATTTTAAATTATAGTTGCACCACAGGTCTTTGCAATTTGAATTCTTTATATACTGGGTCCTTAAACTTATTTTCCTCCACGCTGAGTCCCTAAGCTTTAGCATCCATTATTCCTTCATTGGGTCGATTTACAGATAACTTAGATTTCAAGGAACTAGAATGAAATAATCCCTTTTACAATTCGTTAAACTTGCTGACTAGAATTTAACCTTTCTTCGAATGATTGCATCAGTTTCTTCGACAAGGCAGCAGTAGAGATTGAGACAGAGCCATCAAACAAAAACACAGTAGACCCATGGAGACTCTGTACAGTAACACAAGTGGAAGAGTTAAAAGCCGTCACCCGTTTGCTACCAATATGGGCATCCGGTATCATATTTGCAGCAGTATACAGTCAGATGAGCACACTCTTTGTCCTCCAAGGCAAACAAATGGATACTTACTTGGGAAATTCTTCTTTCCAGATCCCAGCTGCATCACTCTCCATCTTCGACACTCTCAGTGTCATCGTCTGGGTCCCACTCTACGACCGGATCATCATCCCAATCACTCGGAGATTCACAGGTCATAAAAATGGTATAACTCAGTTACAGCGTATGGGAATCGGCCTTTTCATATCCATTTTCGCAATGGTAGCAGCGGCGGTCCTGGAACTCAAACGACTCAATATAGTGGAAAAGAACAATTCGTACCCCGAAAAGGTGGCCAATATTTCCATATTCTGGCAGGTTCCACAGTATTTTCTCATTGGATGTGCGGAAGTGTTCACGTTTATCGGACAGTTGGAATTTTTCTACGAACAAGCTCCTGATGCGATGAGGAGTTTTTGCTCGGCTCTGTCGCTTACTACTGTTGCTTTAGGAAATTACTTGAGCTCTTTGCTTGTTACTATTGTTACTGATCTCAGTACTAAAGATGGAAAGCCTGGATGGATACCTGACAACTTGAATTATGGCCATCTTCATTACTTTTTCACACTCTTGGCAGTTCTCAGTGTACTGAATTTGATTGTGTTCCTCTTCATAGCAAAATGGTACACTTATAAAAAGGCGATCGGAACTCTTCGTTGATCTGATTCCATTCCTCTCTGGTTATTGAAGCAAAATGTAATCCCAAAGACTTTTCTCTTTATTTGCCTGTTATGATGTAACAGAAAACAGAGTAAAACAGAAGTAATTCATATATGTTCTCTTTCACTTAGTCAAACATTGCCGTCATTATTTGAATGACCAAAGAATGGATCGAACTGGAAGGACAAAGAATCAACATAATACTATTCCATTCTTATAATCAAATAAAAACCAAGATTTTCTTTAAAAAAAAAATCTTGCTCTGCATGTTGAATAGAATATATAAAAATGTTTTGTAATGCTAAAGTGAGCAGGAAAATTAGATTATATAACGAAATCTTATATTAAATGTCTATTGTGCTAGATCTAATTTCTTCCGGTAGAGCTTTAGCAAATCAGGAGCTTCTTTCTCATGACAAAGGACAAACTTTTCAAGAAAGGCCTTCTCTGTAATCTTCACTAATGTCGGCAGATTGATGTTGTTAATCAAGCCCTTTGAAACCAAAGCTTGAGCCACTGAAACCCTTGGAATTAGTCTCTTCCTGAAGCTATACGTAATGAGTCCTGGCAACTCTACAACCCCAGGTCTCATCCCTAGCTCATTCACAATAAGATCCAACAAAGACATAATTTTATCATCGGACGAAGTAAGACATTGAGGATTTTTCCTAAAGGCTTCTAAAACCTGACACTCAGACCAACCCCATCTCTCATAAACCTTAAACTTCCTTTCCCAAGTCGATTGACTCATCCCGAAGAAAGCCTGGACTGCTAAGACAAAAGTGATCCGCATAGGATTGAACCCCATTTTTCACCTTTTGAACAACCTCCTTAAGCCTATCTAATCCTATGCCAATCATCCTTGGCTTATTCCAAAGCAAATAAGCAATATTCGATTCTGGCACTCCATTTTTTCTCAAAGTGTTAATTTTGGGAAGCACTTCCTTCTCAATGTGAAGCTTGAGGACGCGCACATACCTTTGAATGACCATACATGCCTTTTCCTCGGATTTTAAAAAATCTCTAAGAAATTCAAAAGTAGGGAGTATTTGTTTCTCTAAGCTACAAAGCAATAGATTAGGGTAGCCGGTTATCCTTCTGGTTAGTTTGTCTTCTGTAAATCCTTTTGAACGGAGAAATTCAAGTTTGGGCAAAAGTGTTTTGTCACTGTTACACAAAAGAACACGAGGGTATTTTCTGATTAAAGTTGTCATTTGGGTTTTTGAGAAACCATTTTTCTTCAAAAACTCAATCACAGAGTCTGGATTCTGCGAGGATTCAAGATTGACATACTTGGTAGCTGATCGAGCAGATTGTGGAGACAACCCACATGAATTTATGAGGTAAGCAATGGCGAATGATTTCCCAACATTATCAGCAGCATCACTAGACATTTGCTTTGGAGATAATACATATAGCGAAGAAAATGATGGGTACCGATGGTTTGGAAAGAATAAGACTGACAGTAGAGCTTCCATGGAGAACAGTTTTGCAGAGAAAATTAAACATGGTGTTTCTACTCGAATACTTATATCACACTGTCTGCAACAACCACACACTTACAAAGTTATTAAACAAAAGAGAGAGATTTTCTACCTCCCCCTTCCTTCCAAGAGTTACAGGCGGCGGAGGTGGAGGTGGCGGCGGCGGAGGTGGCGACAAGTGAACGAGTAGGAGAGTTCAGAACCCACAGTAAAAGTAAATACTAACGAGTTAGTGAACGAGTAGGAGAGTTCATCTATCAACTGCTTGCAGTCACCTTCAAGCTCCACCCGCCCAGTCAAAGCTCTCCATGCAGTGAGACTCTCAGCGTGGAAAGCATCCTCTGCACAACCAATTGGACCAGACTCGGCATGTACGAGATTGCCTGATGAATCCCTGGCAGCAAACCCATAGCTGTTCGATGAAGAACCATACACAAAAGCAGCGTCAGAGTTAATCTTAATGATCCCATCAGGGGGCAGCTCCATCTATCCGGAAGCGAGGCATGCACACCTCTCGGAGCAGTAGTCGCTGCCTGCTGACCGAAACTCAGCCAACCATTTCTGGACGGACTGCCATAGCACAACAAGATGCTCTATTACACACATTATCAAAAACAACCTTATTAAGGGTTGTTCCGTATCCACCAACAAATAGCTATGAATTTAGATAATTCTGTATCATCCAGCATTTATTGTTATCTATTCATCTCACTGTTATAACAAGTTATCTAATGGTTCCATAAATATAGCAGAAGTAATTCAAATCTGTTTTCTCACATATAATTTATTTTTTGTTTTTTTTTTTTGATAAATAGAAGTCTCAACGAAGATTACAAACCTAACAATCTAGAGGAATTACGTAGGTGACTTCCGCACTTAAAGAGCATCCAGCCCCAAGGAAAAACCTTACACCACCCCAGGTGAAGGAACCATGGGACCAGCAAACTCAAATCCACAGAAGCAACAATCAATGGAAATTACAAAAGACCAATCAGGATAAACAAGAAAGAGATTCAAGTTTGTTACATTCAATGGTTCTTGATACTATAAAGACACTTAAGCAGGGGAGCATCTTCAATGAAGGCGGTGTGGCATTCCAAGGATCCAGCAGAACAATGATGACAATACTCAAAAAAAGCAGCACAAGTAGTCCAAAGCAAAACCAGAAAAACTTTAGAAGCATTCGAGAGGCAAAATAGAGTTACTGGACAAAAGCAAAACAAATTGATGTTCAGCAGCAGCAGACCACTAGTAACGCCAACAGGAAAGTAATAGTGTAGAACCATGATGCAAAATCAATGAGGTAATCAGATCAGGGTTTAGTTAGCAATACCAGGGCGTCTTTTTTTCTGTTTTCACACATTAAGTCAAACATTGGCAACTAAAAAAATTCATCAGCAGTGTTGGAAACATTACGATCTCAAGTAGATCTACCATGTCAGTTTACGAAGAGGTGTCAACATCTTCCATGCCATTCTGCTATATACAACATGTGAGTGACCAAAGAATGGAATGAACAGGAAGGACATGATGAGATTAACATAATACTCCATTCTCATGACGATGGGAAAACCTAAGATTAACAAATAAAATGAACTGCATGTTGAATAGAAAAATTATAAATGCTCCATAATCAATTAATGATGTTCACTAGTAAGTAGCAGTGAATAAGAATTTGATGAGAAAAGAAACTACGGCCATCGACAACTGAAAATCAGATTATAGACAACTCTTATACTAAATGTCTATTGTGCTAGATCTAATTTCTTCTGGTAGAGCTTTAGCAAATCAGAAGCTTCTTTCTCGTGACAAAGGACAAACTTTTCAAGAAAAGCCTTCTCTGTAATCTGAACTATTGCCGGCAGATTGATGTTGTTAATCAACCTTTTGAAACCAAAGCTTGAGCCACCGAAATCCTTGGAATTAGTCTCTTCCTTACGCTATACGTAACGAGTCCTGGCAACTCTGCAACCCCAGGTCTCATCCCTAGCTGATTCACAACAAGATCCAACAAAGACATAATTTTATCATCGGAAGAAAGAAGACATTGAGGATTTTTCCTAAAGGCTTCTAAAACCTGACTCTCAGACCAACCCCAGCTCTTATAAATCTTGAACTTCCTTTCCCAAGTCGATTGACTCATCGCGAAGAAGGCAAGCGCTGCTATGACGAAAGAGATCCGCAAAGGATTGAAACCCAATTTCTTCACCTCTTGAACAACCTCTTTAAGCCTATCTACTCTTATGCCAATCATCCTTGGCTGATTCCAAATCAAAAAAGCAATGTTCGATTCTGGCACTCCACTTTCTCTCAAAGTGTTAATATAGGGAACCACTTGCTTCTCAGTGTCAAGCCTGAGAACACGCACATACCTTTGAAGGACCATACATGCCTTTTCCTCGGATTTTAAAAAATCACTAAGAAATTCAAAAGTAGGGATTATTTGTTTCTCTAAGCTATAGTGCAATACATGGGGGTAGGCGGTTACTGTTTTGGTAAGTTTGTCGTCTGTAAATCCTTTTGAACGGAGAAATTCAAGTTTGGGCAAAAGTGTTTTGTCACTCTTACACATAAGAACACGAGGGTATTTTCTGATTAAAGTTGTGATTTGGGTTTTTGAGAAGCCATTTTTCTTCAAAAACTCAATGACAGAGTCTGGATTCCGCGACGATTCAAAATTGACATGCTTGGTAGCTGATTGAGCAGATTGTGGAGACAACCCACATGAATTTATGAGGTAAGCAGTGGTGAAAGATTTCCCAATATTATCAGATGAATTCTCATTATCAGCAGCATCACTAGACACTTGCTTGGGAGATAATACAAATAGAGAAGAAAATGATGGGCACTTTCTAAAGAGGGAGACTTCGACAGAGGAGTTTCCATGGAGAACAGTTTTGCAGAGAAAATTAAACATGATGTTCTACTTGAATACTTATATCACACTGCAACAACCACACAATTACAAAATTTCTATACAAAAGAGATAGATTTTTAACCTTCCCCTTCCTTCCAAGAGTTACTAGCGGCGGCGGCGGCGGCGGCGGAGGTGGCGGCGAGTGAATGAGTAGGAGTGTTCAGAATTCAGAACTCAAAGTAACGAGTGAGTAACTGAGGAATGAGAAAAGATAGGCAGACTAGTAGAACTAAAATTTCGTTTCTGGATTTTATAGTTTTGCAAATCAGTCGATTTCACCCCCCTACTTTAGACTATTCGAAGTTTACATCCCTGTATAAAAGTATTTACCATTTAATTTCTTCAATCATTTTATCCCCATGATCCATCTAATCAACTCCCTGATATAATATGCAGATATATCTCAAATATTACTCTTTCCGTTTCAAAATATATATATTTTGAATTTTTAAATTCACCAAAATAATCAAGTATGTAGTAAAAATTTATCGATTAAATGCATGTATTTTTAAATGAATCTAAAATTCAAAACATCATCTATTTGAATACGAAAATAATAATATTATCTAGATAGGAATTAGTACTCCTCTCCGTATCACAATACTTATAATTTTAAACTTTTTTTTAATTAAAAATATATGATATTTTCTATATTCTCAACCCTATTTTTTACCCATATCAACTATACAAATACCAAACACACATCCCACCAACCCACCACCATTGATCACCGTCCGTTGACCGCCAGTGACCGGCATGACTTTCAAATGGTTAGAGAAGTTCATCAGAGCACAAGAAAACAAATTCCATACATCAAATCGTATAAAAATCAATCAGAGCAACTCAATTCAACAACAAAAAATAACATAAACTCAAGTTGAAAACCATAATCAGGTGAAATTATATTAAAAAAAACCTTGATTCAATCAAAATTAACAAGCAACGATCACGACCAAACAAAACAAAATCAAATCAAATTCAAGATGGTTAATTGGTGGGTCTTGTGATGAACGAACTGGACGGAACGACTGCGTGAGTTGATGTAGCAGTCGTCGGTAGCGGAATCGTTGGAAGAGAGATGGCGGTGCGGCGTGATTTTAAGAAGAGATCGTCGATGGCGGTCGGACTGGACGGAGCGACGACGTCACGAGAGTCGTTATGACCAACGACGATGTGGAAGATAGATAGAGCGGCTGTCGGAAAGAGGAGACACGAGCTGCAGATTTGATTGATTTGTGGTGTTGATGTGTTTGAGACGAGAATGAGGATTGGGGTAAACTGTGATTAATTTGGTACATCAAGAATATTTATGTAAATAATACACGATCTTTAATTTTTGATAAATTTATCAAAACAGCAAGTAATTTGATATTTTTCTATCATCGAGTCAAACAATATCTGATTGCCAATCTTCATTTATAGCGTAGAGAAAACAGCGGTTAGAGTTACGATTTGAAAAAAAAATTATATATTGACAAAAAATTATAATATTAAGTAAAAAATATTATACTCAATACATATTTAAATTATATATATTATGAATATATATAGAAATTAGGTGAGATTATGATTTAGTAAACATATATTTTTTCTGAAAATATGGGTTAGTATTTAAAAATATTATGAATATTGACATAATAATACAAAGTTCATATATATTTTATGCTAAAATTAAAATATAATATTACAACATAAATTATAAAAATTATTTATTACAACATATATTAAATAAAAAAAACATTGCCTCCATTTTTAAGTAAAAATCGTTTTGACATTTTAAATACATTCATTTTTGAATGAATTTAGACAATATGAAGGGAGAAGTTAATAATAATTATAATGTTCTATAAGGAATATTGAAAATTTGATTGAATTTAAATTTATTTAAAGCCCATTTTATATTCAATCAATAAATTTAGTTAATTAAAATTTCATAATAAAATGAAATATGACATTTTTTGTTTTTTCAAATTTTCTAGTTCTTCACATGAGAAGAGAGCATGTTGAAATATTCACGTTAAACTTTTTAGTTGTAAATTTTGTGGATATAAAAAAACGAAAAGTGTGATTCATGTATATATTCTTATTATTTATATAAAGTTATACACTTTAGATGTAGTTAAGAATATTAGAATAAAATTTTATGAATCCATATCATTTATTATAAACAATTAACTTGTTAAAATATTAAATATAGATAAATAATTTATTTAGAAATTAAAATATTTTTAATATAAAAAAAATTCACGATACGACATAAATTTTGAATATCTAATATATAATTTATTTTAAAAAAAATATTATAGCTAAATTTATATTATATTTACTTATTTATTCGTCTATTTATATATTATAATTATGATATGCAAATTCCAATCCTCCTCTAATTTAACATTACAATAACAATATATTACATATCGCGCATACTAACTTTTTCAACTAGATCCGTGGCCAATCTCGAACAAAGTTAGAGTTGGGAGTACATGACTTAATCAATCAGTCACCTGACCTGAAACAGTGTAAATAAAGAAATTCTTCAAACCATATCTGAAAAAATTAAGCTTAAAATAACTGAAAATCGAGCAATTACGCAAATGTCAAAAATTTAGATTTATGATGAATATCCATGCGGCAACTTCATATAAATGTCAGAAAAATACTAACTGATCAGAAAAAATATAGATTGTCAAAAAAAAAAAATCCCCTTCGCAATGTTTCACAACAAAGTAAATAAAAATTAATTCATGAAAGATACAAAGCCCCATCCCTTCACAATCTGTATATTATTGATTAAAAAAAAAAAAAAACCTCCGAATGGATAGTTGTATTTTTGTTCATGTTTTTTTTTGAAATAAGACACAATATATTATTGTTCTTTTTATTCATTCATGTCAACCTTTTGATCTTCCATTCCACACAAATCTAACTATATAAAAAATATTAAAATTATTATATGAGTGAAATATTTAAATCCTCTCAAATTAAACTTAATATAAGATCGTCCCTTCTTAGTTCCACAGTTAATTTAACTCCTTTATTTTCACAAAATTATATACGATCACCCCCCTTCCATCGAGTTTTACGTTAGATGACTATTATTTTGACCATTAACTTTCAAAAAAATACTATTTTACCTTTTTAATATAATTTTAATTATGATTTTAATTTTAATATATTTTAAAAAAATTATTGACCAATATATATTTAAATTTGAAATTATAAAATTATCAATTAATTCATCATAAATCATGATTTGATAAAAAATATGATTTCTTAAACTTCATTCACTGTTTAAATTTCATTTTTAATATAAATCTATAATCTCATATATAATTATGCTATAATTATAACTTGAAAAATTAATCATTAAAATCGTATTCTAATTGTTATTTAATTATAATTATGATTATTTAACTCTTATTATTATTCAAATAAAAATAATAAATAAATGTTTATTAATGTATAAAAATATATAGGAGAAGAAAAAAATGGCCAGACACACATCACTATTCTTCTCACTCTTCATTGGTCTCAACCATCGAATTTTGACCAAATCAAATCTAAGCTATCTAATCCGTGGCCAAGAAAACCAAAAAACTCGAAATTATATTTTTACCCTCAAATAAAAAGGGTTTGGGGACTATAGTTGGGTTTAGGGTTTTAGGGTTTATTATCTAAAGTCTTGGTATGGAATCAAAACGCCATTTAGCATTCAAAATTCATATGCACACTTAGGACTGAACGTCGAGTCGATTCGGTTGAAGTGTGTTTTATTTTTAACCTAATCTATAAGATATCGATTGAAAATATTATAATCTAATCTATTAAAATTTGTTTGGTTCGAATATCGATTCAACTTTTAAAAGCCGGTTGGTTCGATTAAAAACCATTAACAACCTATAAATTTATATTAATTAATAAATTTTAAAATATATATTCTAAAATCTTAATATTAAAGATAATATTTTTCTAATATGTAGTAATATTCAACATTAATAATTTTAATATATTTATGGCAACTAAAAAATAAGTTAGAATTTATAATTAATTATGAAAATTTTATATGTCCATGAAATATGTCTATAAAATATAAATGATAAGAGAAAGATATTACATGTTCATTGTCAATCTATAAAATATTAGTTTGAATTAATAAAATCTAATATAATTTGTATATTTATATTTTATCGGTTCAACCTATAGGTTTATCAAATGTATTAACCAAAACTTGAATATTATGTTAATCTACACCGTCACCAATAAACTTATAAAATCTATAAAAAATTTTGATTCGGATTGGTTCGAATCGGTCGGTTCGGCTACGGTTATTTTGCGAAGTCCTATGCACCCTCCATACGTAGGAAAAAAATTTCGGCCACGGGTGTAACCAACCAAAAAGTGCCAAATGTCACTTTTTTTTTCTCTCCTCTAAATAATTTTGGAACTTCAAAGTCCCGTAAGTATAGATAGAAGCCGAGTCGTGACATTACTATTACAATCAAAATTGTGGATATGAATTTTTTAAAATCTAATGAGAACTGTTTGGGATTTTTCCGATATCATATGAATATATTATGGTTTTTTAAAAAAAATTGAGCAGATTTTTAACATAACATCATATTCATCACTATACTTTAACATATAATATTTCATGATCCTCGAATTTATTTTTTAAGTTGTCCCAATGTTCTTGACATATGTCCAGTCTTTGTTTCTCTCCTCTAAAATAATTTAAAAATTTTACAACCTCTTGAGTACATATAGAAGTTGAGTCCTAGAATACTACTCCCTCAATCCCAAATTAGATGTTAATCTAGGAGATTTCACACAAACCAAAAAAATATATTTATAATCTCATTTTTCAACATAATTATGATTGTATAGACTAAAAAACCCTTTAAATTGCAACTAATAACAAATGCATGAGAATAGTACATAAGGGTGAAGATGGTGAAATTGGTGAGAATATAATTGGTAAACATAATTAATGTTTCTTAAACTGGTCAAAATAAATTTACATTTAATTTGCGACAAAAGATTATGTTTATATTAACATTTAATTTGGGACGGAAAGAGTATTAGTATTAGAGGCAAAAATATATATACGATTTTTTTAATCGAATGAGGGTTGTAATTACACATTAGTCGAGTCATGATAATTGTATTCGAGCTAAAAATATATAAACTCTTAACACCAACTTATATAACTTAAAAGTTACAGTATATAACTTAAAAATTTACCGCAATCGTATTAACAACAAGTCGCGGGCCTTGCCCTAGTTACAAATTTGGCAGAAGTAGTTCAAATCTGTTTTCTCACATTGGCAACGAAAGGATTTCATCAGCGGTGTTAAAAAATTACGATCACTAGTAGATGTACCGTATCAGTTTACAAAGAGGTGTCATCATCTTCAATGTCATTCCGCTATATACAACATGTGAATGAGCAAAGAACGGAAGCAACGAGAAGGACATGATGAGATCAACATAATACTACTATGTAATCCTCGAAGACTTTTCTCTTTATTTGCCTGTTATGATGTAACAGAAAACAGAGTAAAACAGAAGTAATTCAGATATGTTCTCTCTCATTGAGTCAAAAATTGCCAACATCATTTGAATGATCAAAGAATGGAATGAAAAGGAAGGACAAAGAGTCAACATAATACTATTACTATCCCATTCTTATAATGGAGCTCTAGCTGATTTGTATCCTTCCATGAGCTTTCTGGATGCAGACTTAAGTCGAGACAGTCGGGTAAATGAGATTTATGTGGCAGGCCAGTGGCGACTTCCAGACCCTATTAGTCAACATGTTGAAGAAGCCTGGGAGATTGTCCGTTCTGTGTCAATATCGTCTCATCCTAATAAAATTGTGTGCACTACAAGCAACTCAGGTACTTATTCTATTTCTTCTGCTTATGATGTTATCCGTAGCAAGTCTCCTAAAGTTCGATGGACAATGGTAGTGTGGGGAAAGGGGCCTAGCCCTCGACATAACTTTATGTGTTGGTTGGCTGTATTGAATCGATTAGCCGGTAAAAGTTCGTTTGAAAAGATGGGGACTTTGTGATGATGATTTATGTGTATTATGTGAACTGGAAATTGAAACTCGAGACCGCTTGTTTTTTCTCCAAGTCTGTCTGGGCAGATGTTATGCGTATGGGTAGGATCACTTGCTTGCCTAGAGAATGGAGTCGTGAACTGAATTGGTGGTTTAACAAGGTGTCGGGCAAGTTGCGACTGGCAATTCTATGAAGACACTTACTGGCTGCTTGCATATATTACATCTGGAAAGAAAGGAATGACAGAATCTTCACACAAAAACCTGTCGATTGTCGACGAGTGATTACTAGCATAAGAGAGTCAGTTTTATGTTACTCCTCGTGTAAAGAATAGTGTTTTCGATAGTTTGATAGCTATATGGACTCATGTATAGTTTGGGAGTTTCTTGATGATTTGTAATATTGTGTAAATATCCGTTTGCGGCGGTTTAACAAAATTTAATTTACCAAAAAAAAATTTTAAAAATAAATATATAAATATTTCTCTGCATGTTGAATAGAAAATATAAAAATGCTCAACTGAGGTTCACTAGTATGTTGTAGTAGTAAATGAGAAAACGATGAATGATGATAAAAGGAAACTACAGTCATCGGCAACAAAACTCATTCATCCCAACTATAATGATGAAGTGAGCAGAAAATCAGATTATAGAACAAGTCTTATACTAAATGTTTATTATGCTAGACTGCTAGATCTAATTTCTTCTGGTAGAGCTTTCGCAAATCAGGAGCTTCTTTCTGGTGACAAAGGACAAACCTTTCAAGAAAGGCCTTCTCTGTAATCTGAACTATTGTCGGCAGATTGATGTCGTTAATCAACCCTTTTGAAACCAAAGCTTGAGCCACCGAAATCCTTGGAATTAGTCTCTTCCTTACGCTATACGTAATGAGTCCTGGCAACTCTGCAACCCCAGGTCTCATCCCTAGCTGATTCACAACAAGATCCAACAAAGACATAATTTTATCCTCGGAAGAAAGAGACACTGAGGATTTTTCCTAAAGGCTTCCAAAACCTGACTATCAGACCAACCCCAGCTCTTATAAATCTTAAAACTTCCTTTCCCAAGTCGATTGACTCATCGCAAAGAAGGCATGGGCTGCTACGACAAAAGACATCCGCACAGGATTGAAACCCAATTTCTTCACCTCTTGAACAACCTCTTTAAGCCTATCTAATCCTATGCCAATCATCCTTGGCTGATTCCAAATCAAAAAAGCAATGTTCGATTCTGGCACTCCACTTTCTCTCAAAGTGTTAATATAGGGAACCACTTGCTTCTCAGTGTCAAGCCTGAGAACACGCACATACCTTTGAAGGACCATACATGCCTTTTCCTCGGATTTTAAAAAATCACTAAGAAATTCAAAAGTAGGGATTATTTGTTTCTCTAAGCTATAGTGCAATACATGGGGGTAGCCAGTTATCGATCTGGTAAGTTTGTCGTCTGTAAATCCTTTTGAACGGAGAAATTCAAGTTTGGGCAAAAGTGTTTTGTCACTGTTACACAAAAGAACACGAGGGTATTTTCTGATTAAAGTTGTGATTTGGGTTTTTGAGAAGCCATTTTTCTTCAAAAACTCAATGACAGAGTCTGGATTCCGCGACGATTCAAAATTGACATGCTTGGTAGCTGATTGAGCAGATTGTGGAGACAACCCACATGAATTTATGAGGTAAGCAGTGGTGAAAGATTTCCCAATATTATCAGATAAATTCACATTATCAGCAGCATCACTAGACATTTGCTTGGGAGATAATACAAATAGAGAAGAAAATGATGGGCACCGATGGTTTCTAAAGAGGGAGACTTCGACAGAGGAGTTTCCATGGAGAACAGTTTTGCAGAGAAAATTAAACATGATGTTCTACTTGAATACTTATATCACACTGCAACAACCACACAATTACAAAATTTCTATACAAAAGAGATAGATTTTTAACCTTCCCCTTCCTTCCAAGAGTTACAATAGCGGCGGCGGAGGTGGCGGCGAGTGAATGAGTAGGAGTGTTCAGAATTCAGAACTCAAAGTAATGAGTGAGTAACTGAGGAATGAGAAAAGATAGGTAGACTAGTAGAACTAAAATTTCGTTTCTGGATTTTATAGTTTTGCAAATCAGTCGATTTCACCCCCCCACTTTAGACTATTCAAAGTTTGCATCCCTGTATAAAAGTATTTACCATTTAATTTCTTCAATCATTTATCCCCATGATCCATCTAATCACCTCCCTGATATAATGTGCAGATATATCTTATTTCTGGATATTAGTATCATCTAGATAGAAGCTAGTAATGTGTTTTCTCTCATCAAGTCAAGTTGCCTGATTGCCAATCTCGAACAAAGTTAGAATTGGGAGTACATGACAATGTAATCAATCAATCACCTGAAACAGTTCAAATACAAAAATTCTTAGAAACCACGACGACAACAACAAGCCTCAATTCCACCGTGTGTAGTCGGCTATATAAATCCTCAACTTTTAAACACAAAGGCTATGTGTAGCTCACATGCTGTGTTCCTCCACTAAATCTTCTGAAATATTTAATAACTTTAAATTTTTCCAAATTATCCTCTCCCACGTGAGTTTAGGTCTCCCCCTCTCTCTCCTCTTTGTTCCTATATCTATGTCCTCACACTTCCTAACCAGAGCATCTATAGGTCTACGTCTCACATGCCCGAATCACCTAAGTCTACCCTTTCTTATTTTCTCATCTATAGGTACAACTTTAAGGTTGCTCCTAATAGTCTCGTTTCGGACTTTATCTTTTAATGTAAGTCCACTCGACCATCTCGAAATCCGCATCTCCGCAACCTTAACCTTGTGCTCTTGTTGTTTCTTTATCGGCCAACATTCACTTCCATATAGAATAGCAGGTCTCGCTATTGTTCTATAGAACTTCTCTTTGAGCTGACTAGAGATATGTCTATCACACAAGATACCGATTACTTTTCTCCATTTTGCTCATCCCGCTTGTATGCGATGAGTGACATTCTTAGAAACCATATCCAGAAAAACTAAGCTTGAAGTAACGGAAAATCGAGCAATTACACAAATGTCAAAAATATAGATTTGTAATGAATATCCATGCTACGCCTTCATATAAATCTCAGAAAAATACTAATTGATCAATCCCCTTCACAATGTTTCACAACAAAGCAAATGATAACTACTGTAATTCATGAAAGATACAAATATAGCAGAAGTAGTTCAAATCTGTTTTCTCACATTGGCAACTAAAGGATTTCATCAGCAGTGTTAGAAATTTACGATCTCAAATAGATGTACCGTATCAGTTTACAAAGAGGTGTCATCATCTTCCATATCATTCCGCTATATACAACAACATGTGAGTGACCAAAGAATGGCATGAACAGGAAGGACAAAGAAATCAACATAATACTAGTATCCCATTCTCATGATTGAAACAAATGAACAACACCCTTGCTCAGCATGTTGAATAGGAAAATATAAATGCTCCATAATCAATTAATGATGTTTACTACAATGTTACAGTAAAGAAGAATTTGATGAGAAAGGGAACTACAGCCATCGACAACAGAAAATCAGATTATCGAAAACAGTCTTATACATGTCTATTGTGGTTGATCTAATTTCTTCCGGTAGAGCTTCAGCAAATTAGGAGCTTCCTTCTTGTGACAAAGGACAAACCTTTCAAGAAAGGCCTTTTCTGTAATCTTAACTAATGTCAGCAGATTGATGTCGTTAATGAAACCCTTTGAAACCAAAGCTTGAGCCACTGAAACCCTTGGAATTACTCTATTCTTCAAGCTATATGTAATAATTCTGGGCAACTCTGCAATTCCAGATCCCATCCTTAGCTTATTCACAATAATATCCATCGAAGACATAATTTTATCATCGGAAGCCATAAGACATCGGGGATTTTTCCTAAAGGCTTCTAAAACCTGACTCTCAGACCAACCCCAGCTCTCATAAACCTTAAACTTCCTTTCCCATGTCGATTTACGCATTTTGATGAATGCACCGACTGCACTAAGGAAAGAGAGCTGCAAGGGATTGAACCCCAATTTCTTCACCTCTTGAACAGCCTCTTCAAGCCTATCTAGCCCTATTTCAAATAGCCTAGGCTGGATCCCAAGCAAAAAAGCAACATTCGATTCTGGCACTCCATTTTCTCTTAAAGTATTAATTTTGGGAAGCACTTTCTTTTCGATGTCAAGGCTGAGAACACACGCATACCTCTGAATGACCAAGCATGCCTTTTCCTTGGATTTTAAAAACTCTACAAAGAATTCAAAAGTAGGGATTATTTGTTTCTCTAAGCTATAGCGGAATATACGAGGCCAGCCGGTTACTGTTTTGGTTAGCTTGTCGTCCGTAAATCCTTTTGAACGGAGAAATTCAAGTTTGGGCAAAAGTGTTTTGTCACTCTTACACATAAGAACACGAGGGTATTTTCTGATTAAAGTTGTGATTTGGGTTTTTGAGAAACCATTTTTCTGCAAAGACACAATGGCCGAGTCTGGTTTCCGTGAGGATTTGAAATTGACATGCTTGGTAGCTGATTGAGCAGATTGTGGAGACAACCCACATGAATTTATGAGGTAAGCAATGGCGAAGGATTTCCCAATATTATCAGATGATTTCCCATTATCAGCAGCATCACTAGACATTTGCTTTGGAGATAATACATATAGCGAAGAAAATGATGAGTACCGATGGTTTCGAAAGAGTGAGACTTTGACAGTAGAGCTTCCATGGAGAACAGTTTTGCAGAGAAAATTAAACATGGTGCTTCTACTCGAATACTAATTCCACACTGTAACAACAACAAAAGACTTACAAAGTTACTAAACAGAAGAGGTAGATTTCAAGCTTCCCCTTTCTTTCATGAGATACAGGGTGGTGGAGGAGGCGGCGATGGTCACCGGTGGAAGTGACAATGAGTGAATGCGGAGCAATGTTCAGAGTTTAGAGCTCACAGTTAAAGTAAATATTATGAGGAGTAGTGAAAAGACGGGGATAAGAGCCGAAATATTTTCTTTTGGCTATTATGGATTTGCAAATAAGTCGATTTCATCCCTAACTTACTAGTAATTCTTAATTTTTATCCCTGTGAAGAAATGTGTGCAAGTTCAGCTAAATAAAGATAATCTGGTTTATAGGCAAAAACCCAATCTGTATCAGGTAGGATTAGGAAAGTATTTGTCCCCTTTTCTGAGATAAAAATTGGTACACGAGTAAAATCGAAGTTTAATCTCAGATTTAATCGGTAATAATGAATGGTTATCTGTTAAGAACCTTAATCCTTATTCGATCTAAGGCATGCTTTTCAAGCTTTCAAGATAAAATTAAAAAAACTGAAATTTTCTTCGGCATTCTAAGGCACGTTTTCCGCATGCAGCAGTCGTTTTCCGCATGCAGCAGTCTCCGAATGGTAAGCATCCTCCACTGCCCCTGAAACAGCAGCTTTGGCATACACCATTCGGCCGGAATGATTCCTCCCCACAAAATCAAATTTGTTCCTCGAGCAGCCATATAGAAAGGTAGCACCAATATTAATCCTTAACGGCCCCTCCACAGGATGCCTCCAGACTTCCAGGACAACTTGCACAGTTTGCCAGGTACCCGCAGCAACAACCTGAGCCAGGGTTCTAGCAAATCCTATACACACGATTTTGTTTTTGAGGTCCCAACGATGAAGGAGACAATGCCCTAACCAGACTACCCTCCTGGTTGGCATACACCCCATGATTTTTGTTTTGAAGTGAACACACGATGATGTTGTTGACTTGACAATTGGTCCCTAAAATATAACACAAATAATTCATACGCCTATCGATTAATATGTAGATTTAAAGAAAAAAAAAACTGTCAGAGGGCACAAAAATAAATATTTTAAAAAGACTATCCATGCCTTCATACATCGGGCTTAAAAATGTCGGACAAATATTTGATAATAAATCCCTTTTACAATGTTGATAACAAAGCTGACAGCACATGAGAAACAAACAATTCATGAAGGATAGATTAGAAGCCACATCATATCCCTTCACGATGAAGGGGTAGGAGACCTAGGAGTGGGCGACCTCGAAACAGATCTCGAACTCTGACTACTAACACTGCAACTCCTAGACAAACTGCGGGAATAATAGCTCCTTCTCGGTCTAGGCGAATAGCTACGAGAATAGCTTCTCCTCGAGCTCTGTCGTCTTCTTCTTATTGGGGACAGGCTCGGCGAGTAGTAGCTTCTCCTTGCACTGCGTCTTCTTCTTATGGGAGATGCACTCGGTGAGTAGTAGCTCCTCCTTGAACTACGCCTTCTAGGTGGTGTAGGACTTCGAGAAACAGACCTATAGCGATGGCTACCATGATATCCGTCATCATTGGGAGACAGAGACCCATCCCGAGTGTCAAAGCTGCCGTCGGGCGAGTAGGACCTTCTTCTACGACTGTAATATGGCGAGTAATCTCTACGCCTTCGGTAATATGGAGAGGGTGACCTGCTCCTGCTAGGAGATCGGCTATAGCTTCTCCGGTGAGATGAATAGCTACGACGAGAGGAACTAGA
The DNA here is from genome assembly GCF_046630445.1 of Rutidosis leptorrhynchoides. Taxonomy (NCBI): domain Eukaryota; kingdom Viridiplantae; phylum Streptophyta; class Magnoliopsida; order Asterales; family Asteraceae; genus Rutidosis; species Rutidosis leptorrhynchoides. Next base: position 136,948 of record NW_027266542.1, on the reverse strand, counting down.
AGAACGGCGACGTCCTAAAACCAATAATAGCGATCAACAGTAAATTCGAAATAAATTAAGGAAACTTACAAATGGAAGGGTATCTTCTCCTTACCACAAGATGTTCTCAGCCCCAAATATTTTCCTGGAGTAGGTGTTCTTCCTCTTCGCCTTCTAGACTGCAGCAGACAAAATTTGCAATATGAGATCATGGAATAAACACATCCCACCGAAGAAACTACATGGAATAAATGAAGTTTTCCATTTTAAATGTGATAAAATCACACAAAAACTAACTGCACAAAAGAAAAGTAGATGCTGTAAAAGAGAGAAATGTAGGGCATACAACCCTAATGCTCTGAAACTGGCTGTGTTTGATTTGATTGATGAAGACTTTTGGAGTCTGATGAAGAGCTGCTAGACACAGCTAACCTGCTGCAACAGAAGCTTCAAGCAGGAAGAAGCAAACAATTTCAAATACAAAGAGATAATCTACTCCAATCCATCCACAATGTTAACTTTAAGCAGAAGCATAATAATAATGAAAAGTCGAATGAAATAGCTCCTAACATTGAAGAAACAGATAACGAACTTTACCTTCTCGACTGTAATTACACGCCCATCAAGAACAGAGCTGTCCAAATACTTGATGCATCGATTGGCATCCTCAACAGAGGACATTGTAATGAAACCAAATCCACGAGATTGTCTTGTCCATGGATCAACCACAAGATGAACATCCGAGACCTGGAATAGCGGAAACACCCATTAAGCAACAGTGAAGGATAATCCAAATGAAAAACGGACATCAAGGATTTGGATATCAAAATTTAATACCAAATATTATATATATCCGTACCTCTCCTTCAGTTGAAAAATGTTTTATAAGATCCCTCTTGGTGATACGAGTTGACAATCCCGTCACATACAAACTGTTACCAGGATTCTCGACATCAGGTGACAAGCTCCTGCGTGCCAAATCAAACGCAGACACCGGAAACAATCATCAGTTAGAAGCTCAATTGAATGTCCCAACTCCCAACAAACGTGTAATCCACACAATCTAGGGAATGCAATACCTTGATCGACTTCTTGATGAGGATCTCGACCGTGAGACAGACCTTCGGTAACGATCGTAAGACACGGGAGATAGGGAATACCTTGATCGTTTAGAGTACGACATCTGCACAACACATGGAACGAACAACCAACCAACATTTCAATACAATACTCAATACAATACAATACAAGAATATATACGAGCAACAAAGATAAATTCAAATACACTGATAGATGAAAGAATTCCAGAAACAATTTGGTTACCTTTCGCAAATGCAGATGATCAAATCACAATTCCTCTGTATCCAGAACTTCACGGAAGATTATGAAAATTTAATCAACGAAGAACAAATTTATATGGTATAGCTAGCTCCTCGTCATGGAAGTTTCTGGATATCGGACGCCATTTGTTTATTTAAATGAGGTTTATTAATTTAGTTAGAGTCCGCAATTTTTTCCCTAAATCCAACACGTAGCAGTCCTCTCCTCAAGTCTATGGGCCCACAAAGAACTGTGTTAATGAAGGACGGCTACGGTCCTTTCCTAAATGGATTTGGTTCGGGTCGGGTTGGATTGAATTCGGCCTATTTGGTGGCAACCCGACCGGTTCCTATATAAATACTACGTAGTATTTAAATGCACTCATATCCGTACTATCCTTTTCTTCTTCCTTTCCGTATCCTAAAATCGAGAAGCCGCGAAAACTCAACTTTCGCCATTTCGAATGAAACATACTACTCCCTTGCTCTTATTAGAACAAGCTCAATAGAATCTGACGTAATGGATCGGATCCAAGCCGCTAACGAGCTTGCTTTCCGGGTCGGGTTCTCAGGCTACAGTGGACATCTCAGGCTTGAACCTATCTACACTGTTGAAGGCACCGATCCCGTAAAATCGCTCCCCGACTTCATACTTGTAAGAAAACTTTGTGCTTATGGTTTCTTCAATTTTTTCTTTAATGTAGCCTTTTAAGGTGAATTGGGCTCTTCTCGTGGATTTAAGAGTTCAGTAGAAAGCTACGAACATAGCTAAGCTTTGTTTTAGTACGTTAACGATCTTAAGCTTTGTATTGGTTAGCTACTGCGTGTGTTGGGGTTAATGATGCAAACTATTAAAGTGTGGCCTTTGGTTTTTCTAATTTAATGTTGGAAATGAGAAACTATGATGTCAAATTTTTCTTCCAAGTAGCCAGTTAGAAATTAGAATTGTAACTGGTCAATATTTTCAATTCTTTGCCGCAATTTCTTTTGGCTTCTCTGGTCACTCTGAATGGCCAGCAAGGCGTTATTGTTATTGCCGTCGATCAAGCATGAGTGTATCTAATGGTGAAATATTTTTCCTTTTTAAGCCACCCGCATTTCCTCGAGAAACGCCTGAATCCATAAAAGATCATATAGAGGAGAAGTACCTCTCACCAAGACTGGACCCTGATGTGTTTTCTGCGGAAAAGGCGGGAAGGCAATGGGATTTTGATTGGTTTCAAAAGGTGAAAGTACCGCTGGAGCCATCGGTTCCGCGGTCTGTTGTGGCTCCTGTTTGGGAGTTACCATTTAGACGTCAAAAGAACGGATCAGCGCAAGAAAATTGGGAACCTGATTCAGTGGAGGTATGATGCACTTTTTGGTTATGGTATTTGTATTTCAACAAAAATGGCATGGTGACATAGTAGATTGATATACAATCCACCATTTACTGATTCCAGTGATGTTGAATGTTTATTATCACTGTCCTCTTCCCCCCTTCCTCTCTTTCACTCTATGCTTTGACCACTGATTTGGATTTTCCTAGGTTGAGGTATCAGAGTTAACGGCTGGAGCTCAAAATTCTGGTCCTTTGCCTCGTGTTGCTGGACCAGCAAAGGATTTTGTTAGAGGAAGCATTAACAACCGTCCTTTTCGTCCTGGAGGCTTGGAGGAATCCCAATCTATAGAGAGAATTCTCCCAGATGGTGCTTCAGATGGGGAATGGGTACGTGAAGTGTTGAATGGTGATCCTGCCCAATCTATTCCTCCTACCCTCAAAGAAGGACTAGACCTAGGTGAACTTAAGGTAATCTACCCAAAAAAACATTATTTTCTCAATTGACCTTTGTTTTGATCGGTGCAAGTTTTTTGCATTGGATTTGTGAAGGCATATCCATCCTCATGGAATGTGTATAAGGAGGCAAAATCGCTTGGAGATTTGTCGGATGAGAAGCTGGTAAGTTTTGCATTTGTGTTGTGTGGCTAACTTTATGCTGGCATTTCTATTTTCTACTACAACTCTTTTTTTTTTTACCAACGCCCACTCATTGTTTATATGCAGAACAAATTGTCTGTACAATTTGATGACTTATTCAAGAAGGCCTGGGAAGAGGATGTTACTTTAGGAGAGAATGGTATGGTGTTGTATACTCTACTCCGTTTTCTTTGAGACATTTAGATGAACCAAGTGTCTGATACTGTTTTTTCAATATCTTCAACCAGACTCAGAGTCTGTGATGTTAGAAACAGAAGTAAATAATTGTGATGAGGCCAGCAATGTACATAAGCCTGAATCTTCCATCTTGGACGAGCTTTTATTTGTTGAAAGTGGAGAACCAACAGCCAGGCAAGGTGGAAAAAGTGATAATGAAGGACAGCAACAGCAGGAGAAGGTACTACAATATGTTTAAACCTGCAGTTCATAAAACATATTGTTTTTCTTTTACAAATGTTCTTGTTTAATTGATTTCCAATTATTGGTAGGCCTGGGCTATTATTGGTGACAGTGAAGGAATTGCAGATCGCTTTGATGAACTTGTTCCTGACTTGGCACTTGAGTTTCCTTTTGAATTGGACAAATTCCAAAAGGAGGTATAACTGATGAATAGTTCTGTTTGTTGCATTTTTTCTAATGATTAATGAATATTGTTAGTGTTATATTTGAATTTTACTATCATTGGTTGCATAGTGGTGGAAGTTAGCGCTCCTATATCCAAATCTTAGCATGTCCGAGGAGAATAAAGAGTTGATGTTATTTGGCATGACTTATGTTACTCTTTGAGTTGGTTTTTCTAGACATAAGGCGAGTCTATGTCATATTTGTTCAGAGAGCTGACAAAGTTTCTTTTAATTGATCTACCAATGGAATATGGAATAGCGCATTTTTTTTCTTTTCTTTTAACCTTGTTTTTTTGTTAACATGGCATATGTTTCTTTTTCATTCATTTATTGTGAAATGCACTCTACTTTTTTTAAAGGCATACCAGGAATGTTTATTTATGCCAAAGAAATAAGCTGGGTCTCTTTTTATAACCACAGGCTATCTATTATTTAGAGAAGGGGGACTCTGTTTTTGTGGCAGCTCATACGTCGGCTGGAAAGACAGTAGTTGCAGAATATGCATTTGCTCTGGCATCAAAAGTATGGCTTCATTTGTGGTCATGAGTTAATTGAATATTGTACCTAACGTTACATATGCTGGCATATTTTCATTTCTTTACCTCTGATCTGTTGATCTTGACATATTCTCTTAAAAATGTCAATGTTTTATTAAGTTTGTCATCTCATGCAGCACTGCACTAGAGCCGTCTATACTGCTCCAATTAAAACCATCAGCAACCAAAAATACAGGGATTTTTGTGGGAAATTTGACGTTGGCCTCCTAACGGGAGATATAAGCTTGCGGCCAGAGGCTTCGTGCCTCATCATGACCACTGAAATATTAAGGTCAATGCTTTACCGTGGTGCTGACATTATTCGTGATATTGAATGGGTAAGGAAGTCTTTTCCTCCCTCTGAATGACTTAATCCTCCTCCATTCTTGATTGATCAAAATCCCTCAATATATAGTTCTTTTCTCCATATGCTTTTTTTGTATTGTAGTGCTGAACTGTCTTTAATTATTGTTCCGTGTTACAGGTTATATTTGATGAAGTGCACTATGTAAATGATGTCGAAAGAGGTGTTGTTTGGGAAGAAGTGATAATTATGCTTCCAAGGCACATCAATGTTGTCCTCCTTTCAGCCACGGTACATAAATCTGCTTGCAATTGGAATTGCTGCACTAGTGTCCCAGTACAGGCTACTAGTCGTAGTTTGCTCTGTCCTTCTTGCTATACCCCCAACTGGCTGATCTATGTCATTGGTTATTTGACCTTCTTTCATTTATTTAGGTACCCAACACTTTTGAGTTTGCTGACTGGATTGGACGGACAAAGCAAAAGCAAATCCACGTCACTGGGTAAGTGAGTGTATACAATATTATATCACACCTGTTGGACTCTGTATGCCTAGAAAAGTTTGAAGTTTGAGGACAAAAAGCTATATGATTGTTGACTTTTTCCGTGATCCTTAACATGTCAATTGAAATGCAAAGTCTTTTGACTGTAATCTCCTTTGGTGTCTCCTTTTAGGACCACCAAGAGACCTGTTCCTCTGGAGCATTGCCTATTTTACTCTGGAAATTTTCACAAGGTATGCGAAAATGAAACTTTTCTACCTCAAGGATGGAAAGCAGCAAAGGATCATTACAATAAAAAGAATTCAAATGCAATTGGTGGAGGTAGTGGCTCCTCTTTTGCATCTTCAGCAGCCCATGGACAGAAACGTGAAAATTACAATCGCGGCAAACAAAATAAGCACTCTGGATCCCAAAATAGTGGACATACTGGTGGTGGTGGGGGTTATCAAAACAATAGTGGTGGTCAAAATAACTGGAGGAAATCTCCTGAAGCTCCTACATGGCTGTTGCTTATTGACAAGCTGAAGAAAACGTCATTATTGCCGGTAGGTTATAAAACATAATGCAGTATGATCTTAGATTGGCACAAAAATAATTGCGCAATATTCATTCTGTTCTTTTCACTTGGCTGGAAATGTAAAGAGCAAGAGAATCTTTCATAAGACTCTACATTCTGTTTTTTCCAGAGAAATGCTAGCAAAGAAACATCTTTTCACTTTTCTCTGTTTTTGAAATTAGTCCTTTTCCAAGTGTTAGGGATGTGGTGAAGTAATTTCCGAAAGGACTTGTGGATGTGTTTTCTGGTCATCTATCATCTATATGTGTTGAGTATTTGTGGCTTTATTTGTCTAGGTGGTGATATTTTGCTTTTCGAAGAACCGGTGTGATAGATCAACTTATGTTCTCCAAGGAATTGACCTGACAACTAATTCTGAGAAAAGCCAGATCCGTATTTTTTGTGACAAAGCATTTTCCAGACTGAAGGGATCTGACCGTTATTTACCACAGGTAAGGCTGCACAGTGATCTCTTTGTCTTAAATGTCTTTGACCAATGGACTGTATGTATCAGTTTTTTGCGTGATATGCAGATTGTGAGAGTTCAAAGCCTTCTTAGTAGAGGGATTGGTGTCCATCATGCAGGGTTGCTACCAATAGTTAAGGAGGTCGTTGAAATGCTTTTTTGTCATGGGGTGATTAAGGTAAAACCTGTGTGAGCCACAATTTTCATCATAATTTGATTTGCCAAGGCATACAACTGTAATTCATAATCCTCTAGATACGAGAAATTTCTCAATCTTATCTTGCATTCATTACGATGCACAGTTGAGATTTATATTCTGTTTTTCTGTGTTTTGTTGAGATTTGGTTGATAATATGCCAGCTCTTTTATGTTGCATAGGTTCTGTTTTCAACGGAGACATTTGCTATGGGTGTAAATGCTCCTGCCAGAACAGTAAGTATTCTCTAATATGCTGTTTAAATTGGTCGTATGTTTACTGCTTCACTTGCTAGGCATTTGACTAGCAAATACCTTTGATATCTATACAAGTTTATCTTGTTTTAATTATTATTTTATTCAATTAGTGATTTCATATTTTCCAATTTTTTAATTGTTTTGTAAACTCCTATTTAAGGAAGTATAATTCTATGAATAAACAAATGAAAAATTAAATCTGAAAAGGTGGTTTTAGCCTCTCTCTAAAGAATTATTCACATTAGAGAATTTGATTTTAAAAAAAAATGTTTGCAGGTGGTTTTTGATACTCTAAGGAAGTTTGATGGAAGAGAATTTAGACAGCTGCTTCCAGGAGAATACACACAGATGGCAGGTTGTGCTGGTAGAAGAGGACTGGACAACATTGGTACAGTTGTTGTGATGTGCCGGGATGAAATTCCTGAAGAGAGGGATTTGAAGACTGTATTAGTCGGAAGTGCCACGAGGCTCGAGTCTCAGTTTCGACTGACTTATATTATGATCATGCATCTTCTTCGTGTTGAAGAGTTGAAGGTACTTCTCGAATTTTGAAAACTCTTTCTCCATACTTCTCCGTCTTCTGTTAATTTTTGTTTGTGAAGTGCTCAAGTTTTTATTTTTACTAAACGCATGGATGGAGATCCTTAACTCCTTATTTCAAACTGCGTCAGACGAAAATTTTAACATGGTGCAATACAAATACATGGTAGATTTTGTAAATAAAATTATGCTCAACCTGTATTAGTATTAGCCTTGTCATTTGTCGTATATTTTGTAGCTTTCTTATGTGTTCTTAAGTTACTTACCTGAATTTATTGACATATTAACAAAATAATTTTTTTTGTGCTACTATATAATGGCAATCTCATGTTAGATTGGGTAGGTGATCTAACTAGGCTATGCATTTTTATATTAATATTGTAATTCCAATGAAGAAATGGACGCAGAGAAGTGATTGAAGAACCACAATCCTTAACAGGATTATATTAACACTATACAGATTAGAGTATACTACAAATTATCTGGTAGTTTCAGTTTTCTGATATCCGTGGTCTGGTTTATATATCCAGGTGGAGGACATGTTAAAACGAAGTTTTGCTGAATTCCATGCTCAGAAGAAACTACCGGAGAAGCAGCAACAACTTCTAATGCTAAAGCTTTCTCAGCCAGCAAAATCTATTGAGTAAGCACAAATGGTAGAATACCAATTGCTCTGGCTGACATTTAGATTGGCATTGAAACTCATCTCTGGAAATCTGCTCTATGCTTATCAATGAAGCATGGTTGTTTTCCTGTAGGTGTATTAAAGGTGAACCAGCGATTGAAGAATATTATGAAATGTATGCAGAATCTGAAAAATATAGCAATCGTGTATTGGAGGCGGTTATGCAATCCCCTGTCGCCCAACAATTTCTTACCCCAGGAAGAGTCGTAGTTGTAAAATCTGAAACAGTAAGTTAGTGCTTGTTAACTTTTCATTTTCGTATTTATTTGATTTGCTTGAAAAATCAAAATAGTGCATATTTAGTAGGGAGTAAATTAGCTTCTAATCACAGAAGTAAGTGTTTTTAAATTAGAGCAATTGAATGGAAGTTGGGGGTGATTCTAATGGGTGAATCGCTGAATAAGTACTACGTTGGTGCTATAGTTTGAGGACAATTTTTTGTTTCAGTTATATCATTCCTTTCCAATTCATTATGAATATTCTTTCAATTATTTTGTGCTTTGACCTCATTCAACTTCTGATGTATAAGCTCTTCATTTTCTTCTTTGTTATTGTCCATGTTATTTGAACTGAAGTTCTTTGGTTGATAATCGGCAGGCTCAGGACCACTTGCTTGGAGTTGTAGTGAAAGCACCTTCTGCTACTAATAAGCAATATATTGTCCTTGTGCTGAAACCTGATTTTCCATCACAAACTTTCTCAGGGAGCAGCAATCTGCAAGATAAAAAAAGTGCTGATTTCACTCAAGGTCAACTGTTGGTACCAAAGTCAAAACGTGTTGCTGAAGATGATTATTATTTTTCTGGTACTTCTCGTAAAGGATCCGGTACCATCAACATTAATCTACCACACTACGGTACAGCTGCTGGTGTGGGTTACGAGGTCAGGGGAATTGATTATAAAGAGGTCCTTTGCATATGCAGTAAAAAAATTAAGGTCGATCAAGTAGGGCTTCTTGAACATGGTAGCAGTGGTGCTTTCTCTAAAACAGTTCAACAGCTTTTGGATTTGAAATCTGATGGAAGCAAATATCCCCCAGTCCTCGATCCAGTGAAAGGTATGCATCACTCGACAAATATGGGCTTGTTGAAATACCTCTTGGATTGTCGAATTCATTGGCTAAACAGAAACTAAATAAGTTCATTAGATCTGACACCTTGATAAATCCCCAAAATTGTTCGAAAGGATGGTGGACATTGATTTCACCGTCCCTACTTAGGATTTGGGGGGTAATTGTACATATATACTGATGTTTGAAAAGTCTTCCAATATGACTGCCATTTTTCTCTAGAAAGCGACTGATTTACTCCAGTTATTTTGATTGTTTCCTAGAGCTCAAGCTGAAAGACATGGATCTTGTGGAATCATACTACAAAGGGACTAAACTATTGCAAAAGATGGCCCAAAACAAGTGTCATGGGTGTGTAAAGTTTGAGGAACACATCAAGTTAGCAAGAGAGATTAAAATGCACGAGGAGAAAGTTGATAAGTTAAAGTACCAAATGTCAGATGAAGCACTTCAACAGATGCCCGATTTTCAGGGAAGGGTACGTCACCATAACTGATTGTCTAATTTTATTTTCCTTAACGTTAATCATAGATTAGCTTCTGATAATTGAACTGATTTTGTTTGCAGATAGATGTTCTCAAGGAAGTTGGTTGTATTGATGCCGATCTTGTAGTTCAAATAAAAGGTCGTGTTGCTTGTGAGATGAATTCAGGGGAGGAGTTGATTTGCACAGAGTGTCTGTTCGAAAATCAACTAGACGAACTCGAGCCAGAAGAAGTAGTAGCATTAATGTCTGCCTTTGTGTTTCAGCAAAAGAACACGTCTGAGCCTTCCCTTACCCCAAGACTGGCTAAAGCTACAAAGAGGTTTTATTCTGACTATTGAAATATTTTTCACTTGTTCTCGAAGTCTGCTTGCTTGCATGGCAAGTTTATTCTAACTTCATTGTGCATAAATATTTTAGATTATACGACACAGCCATTAGACTCGGGGAGCTTCAAGCCTATTACAAAATACAAATAAGCCCTCCAGAGTATGCGCAGGAAAATCTAAAGTTCGGTCTTGTCGAAGTGGTTTACGAATGGGCAAAGGTTCCTTCTTGAAAACTAACCCAATTTAGCTATAGCCTGTGTTTCATGACATCATTTTCCGATTCATATGTATATTTCTTTTGGCGGCAGGGTACTCCATTTGCTGATATATGCCAGCTCACTGATGTTCCAGAAGGCATGATCGTAAGGACCATTGTGAGACTTGACGAAACATGTCGTGAATTTAGGAATGCTGCTGCAATTATGGGAAACTCGGCTCTTCACAAGAAAATGGAAGCTGCTTCCAATGCAATTAAACGTGATATTGTTTTTGCGGCTAGCCTGTACATTACCGGAGTCTAATGATCTTCTGATTATGTTTCTGATCAAATTGTAAGCAATCTCTGATTAACATTAGAAGGTTAAAAACAGGATTTTTTTTTTTCTTATTTGCTAGTCAATGCTGATTTAAAAGGAAGATTAATTAATTGTCGACAACATAAACGTTTCCCAATTCACAAATTCAAATCATAGATACACATAGATAATGCAGAACAATCTTCTTTATTCAAACTCGACATTAAGCAGCATGATCAGTCAATTCAAGACTCACTTCTCTTGGGCTTCTCTGAAGTAAATGTTTCCTGAAACAGAGAAATCGAATCCTTACGAATGTGGAAATCTGAGAACGACTAAAACTCAAATATGTTTTTGGGTTATGACTTTACTGTTTCGTTGGAAGATGGGATCCAGTCATTAGTTGCTGGGTTTCCCTTGGAAGCTGGATGACTTTCTTTGTCAGTGTCTGGTTCTAGGCTGAAGTATTTGCCTTTCTCCATTTCGATAAAACCTGTTCCTGTCTGGTAATAAAAATCAAAACAAAGAACCATGTATCTTTTGATTTTCTTCTGGTTCGATATTGAGAAGTATAGTGATAGTTTAGGAAAATGAAAATTATGGTACCGTGTGATGCTGCTTGTCGACGCAGTTGAGATCCTGGTAATACTCTGTCTCTACAAACTCCTCCGGTACTTTACTTCCCTTGTAAACCAGTTTCTGTTGGAAAATGAAAGTCCCATGTTACTTAAAAATTATAGTTTATTATTCCCTCCGTCGTTTTGACTTTTTTTTTGGATTCATAATCTAAAAATGCAAAACGCCATCTATTTCATATAAGCAGTATTTAGCAAATCCTTTAATCATAGGATGATTAAATCAAATTATACTTTACGAAATTAACCAATATCTTAGAAACTCTTTATCAAAATCTCGCCCAAATCAATAGACCAGAGTTTGAGTGTGACTTAGACTATTTGCTCTTCCTTGCAATTAAGAAAATATATAAGCTCTGATCATATCATCTTTTTAAATAATTACCTGAGAATCAGTCTGTTGGAGCTGTTGAAAGTTGAGATATTCAGGGCTCTCAGTGTCATTAGAAATGTTGTCGACATAATTGTTGGAATATTCACTCCGTTGAGGCTTACTATGGCGCTTCGGAGCTAAACCATCAAAGTATTCTCTCGTCTCCTCTTCCACTTTTGCTTCCTCATCTGCCGATAAATGCATGTCGCTTCTATTTGGCCTCTCCATTTCGATATATTCTTAATTATGATGATCCTGATTACAATACACACAGTGCTACTAACTTGAGAACTATAGTATAGATAGCAAATTGATTGTCAAAAAGAAGATATTTTTTGAATTAAACTTGTTTGTGTTTGTCCTAGAAAGAAAATATATCATGTACACATTCACAAAATATCTTAGGAACCTTATCCAAAACAGTTGTGATGATGCGTTGTTAGTAGCTGAGAAGTCTTTGTTCCAAATTCAACTTTCAAAAGGTAGTTCAAACTTTATTTTTCTTTGGACCAGTCTCTAATTATTATGGCCAATGGCCATGAACTAAATTTGAATTGTCTTCTTCCCGACTACCCAACCATGGAACTTTTATAACCCAAAAACTTTAAATCTTTCATCGACATCTTAATTACTTGGATCTCACTCATAGCTTCGCGTGACAAGAATTAGTCCTCCTATACACCTCAAAATGTTATAAGTTCGAAGAGAATAGTTTTTTTTTCCTTGTTTCCTAAAGATTTTTCTTCAGGATTGGTGGTTTTTTTTATGGCGGAAGTTGCAAATGTAATTCCTCCTTAGATTTTTTGGTATTGTATCTTCATTATCGTCTGGTAATGATTTTTTATTTTTTTTAAAAAAAGAAAAGAAATTTGTTTGGATAGTTAGGAGGTAAAACTTAAAATGTACATAAATATTGGTTAAGTTAAAACAGTTTCAAGAATTAGTTTGTGAGATTGGTTGAAATGGTGAGGAAACTGAATTTGGGACCATACAAAATATTGGTTTGTCGATATATGGAGCTATGAAATTAACCAACTTGCTGTAATGAGCAACAATCCAACCATTTTGTGCCAAAATTAATACAAGACCATCACCAACATACTTGTACATACAATAAGATAATGCATATGCATATGTTCATGCATGCACCTTGATCGCCATTAATTCTTTGCCTAAGCTATCGATTTCGATTTCGATCGAAAATCATAATCCTATTAGCTCGAGTCGCTGTCGATCCATTCCAGGGTATAATTTCATGTTATTGTCTTGCCGGGATGATGATCAGAAAAAATTATACCAGCTCACATATTGGGTGTATGTTTTTCCATGTGCAATGTATATTATTGGATCTTGATCGAGACCTAAGCTAGCTAGCTGGGTAGCAAATTTGAAGGGAGAGAGAACGTTCTTTTGTTGGTAGCAAGCAGACTCTTTCCTGATATACCAGCTCACATATTGTCCCATACCTCATTGCTGTTTTCTAATGACATATACTTTGATGTGACTAATGCTATAAATATGGTAATTACAATGGAAAGACAACAAAAATTCTAAAGGCAACCCATTATATACTACCATTAAGGAAATAGTTTCCATCACATTTATGTACCTAAATCATATTCGATCATATATAATTAATCTGAATGTGAACAAGTAGAGTTGGGAGGTACTATATTAATGTGTGAAATATCTAACGTGTGATGTCAAGTTGTGTCGAAACACTTTCTTCAAAGATTTAATATCCTTTTTTTTGGGGGGTAATTCATATCAATCATAATAGCATACTTCCCAACATTCTATGACCCTTTGAGGGTGTGTTACATGCTATATATATCTTCTTCTTCTGTTTTCGAAGTATCTACATGATATCCTCTACAACTACAACGTTATGAAGTTATCAAGAAACATTCATCGTGATTTTTATTATTCCTTTCATCTCAAAATACATGATATTTTACTCTTTTAGATTTATCCTAATATATGTGTATCTAGGGTTTAGGGTTATATAAACAAGCGGGTAGCACTATGTAACGTCAAATCCTTAGATGACAATATACGCATTACTATATTGGACAGGGAACTATAGTTTGTAAATTACTATCAATAATTTTCAAACATTGATTCTTAGTTCTAATTAAATGAATGTATTGTCGGACAAAAATATATTTAGCTAGAGATACTCATTTAACAACAGTAAGGGTCAAATTAAACATGATTTTGTTTAGATATCATCAATAGTAAAAATTAATCTATGTCGACGGACATAAGTGATTGACCCTTCCAACGTGCATGAGAATTGACCCTTCCCAAGCTCTACTGACTAATTAAGAAACATGAAATGTATCGTCTGATGAATAGATGGACACTATATATACATGTAGCATTATTATATAATAATTAGATCAGACAATGTGAGTGCCCTTCACCAAATCCTTGGTCGCTTTTGTCTTGTCGTGTATTGCAAGCTTGATGAATTACGATCGATATAATGTTATTTATAACCTTGGACAACAAGCTTATAAGAACCAGGAAGGATCTACCTATAATATTATTCTCCACTCTTGCTAGATGATCTCGATATCCAAGCAATATTTCAAGCATGTTCAATGGATATAAATAAATTAACCTAGCTAGCAAGCTAATTAATCTCTTTTCTTTGATCAAAATTAAAAGATGTTTTCTAGTATGCTGCTTTGTTCCATGCGTGCTGACTGCAGGTCAAGGTATTTATATATATCAAATAATTACTACTAGTACATCTATATATCATTAATTAATCTCACTTATAAAATTGCATGTTTGGATCGATATATTTATGTATAAAATATGAAATCAAATCGTTTTAGATGGTTTAATGATCAGTACTACTCTATAGTTTCATTGAACATGTACTATATTAATTTCGATCGATATTAACAGAAAGATGAAAAGGGAGCTGAAGCGGTTTGAGTTGGAGATGGAGACGGAAGTGGAAGTCGAAGCCAAAGACTTGAACTATTGGTACTCTGCTGTTCCTTTCAACAGAGATCCAGTCATCAAGCAAACTGTTCTTCGTTCGGACTCTGCCAACTCCAGGTACATTCCCCATAAAATTTCTTCTCATTCCTATTTGAAAATACTTAAAAGTATGTGAATCAATTTTTGTCACACGTGCATAGTCAAACGCAAGTGTCAACTAATGATGATATGAATGCTTAAGCGATAATTTTCCTATCTAAGAATTAATAACTTAAATATACTTTCAATCACTTGAAACATATATAATTAAATACTTGAATGTATATAATTGCCATGTGTAGAAATGGAGTGGGATTGAATTATCCGAAGAAGAAAAGCGAAAAGGTGTCAAATTTTTCAAATCTAATCCAACGAGTTGCATCGTCGTGCCTTCTCACTGGGGGCAGACATGAAGAATATCATCCAAGCAGTGAAGAAGTAGTCGACGTCATAAATAATTATCCCAAGCATCATCATCATCGTGACTATAGCGAATATGAACATGAAGATCAATGTGGAGGGGATGATCATTATGAGTTTGTAGAAGCTGATGATCAGGACATTAATAAGAATAAGGTCGGAATTAATAATCATAATAATAATTATAAGGTATGGGAGATCAAAGTGAAGAGAGTCATGGAGATGGAAGTTCTAATGAACGAAGTGTTCGATGCTATCTCCTCTATGAAAATAGCCTACATAAGCTTACAAGAGGCTCACTCTCCTTGGGATCCGCAACGGATGAGGATCGCCGACGTGTCTGTTGTCGGGGAGTTGAGGCGTCTGGCCATGTTGAAAGAGCGGTTTCGTAGGAAAAGTATTGGGGGCGATGGGGGAAGGAGAGGCAGCGGTGAAGCTGCGGGTGGAATGCTGAAGGAAGTGGTGGTTCCGTACGAAGCAGCCATTAAGGAGTTGAAGAGGATGCTCAAATCACGTGACATAGAGCTTCACACTCTCAAACAAAAGCTAAGTACCAGTAGTAAGAAAGGACGCTCTCAATATTCTAGGAAGAAAGTCACTTGTATTCATGCTCAAGGTAATAAAGTCCCTGGTTATTATATATTCAATTCCATCGGGATTACTAAATCGAGAAAAAAAATCTTAGGTAAAGAACTTATTACTGAAGGCAGGAGAATCACATTTTGACACGTACGCATATAATTGTCAATTAAAATATATACATGTCAATCATTGATATGTATGTCTGAATGATGATGCGTTGTAAAGTTCATACTTAAGAATTTATTAAATTAATCTAATTAAATTTGGTAAGTATAGCATTATTGTACATTGAAATATCTAACAATGTTGTTTGCTTGTAATTAAAGAATCAATTGCGATGGCGCCAGCATCCGAGCTCTTCGAAGCAACAATGAGTCAAGTGAAAGAGAGTTTGAAGTCTTTCACGTCCCTTCTCCTCTCCCTGATGCGTTCCGCCCACTGGGATATCGCTGCCGCTATCCGATCCATAGAAGTAGCCGCCAATGCCACCACACCTATTCAACTATTCGATGATTATGTCGGAATCCATCATGCCAAGTACGCACTCGAATCTTACATCTCACGCAAGATCTTCCAAGGTTTTGGTCACGAGACCTTTTACATGGACGGAAGCCTCTCCTCCCTACTCAACCCTGACCAATACCGTCGTGACTGTTTCACGCAATACCGCGACATGAAGGCTATGGACCCCAACGAGTTATTAGGGATCCTGCCGACGTGTCACTTTGCGAAATTCTGCTCGAACAAGTATCTCTCCATCGTCCATCCCAAGATGGAGGAGTCCTTGTTCGGGAACTTGGAGATGCGCAACCAAGTAATGGTTGGAAACCATCCAAAGACTCAATTCTATGGGAATTACTTGCAACTAGCAAAGTCCATTTGGTTGCTTCATCTTTTGGCATTCTCACTTGATCCTGCTCCGAGCCAGTTTGAAGCGAGCCGAGGAGCCGAGTTTCACCCTCACTTCATGGAGAGTGTCGTCAAGCTTTCCGGCGGTCCGGCTTATCAGGTTGTCGGCTTTCCGGTCATTCCTGGCTTCAAATTGGGTAATGAATCTATCATCAAGGCTACAGTCTATGTACGGCCAAGGACATAATAACCCATGGTTAACTAATTAGGGGGCTATTATTAAGTATGTGCAAATAAAGCAAGCAATAATATAACCTGGCCCTTACAGTTTCTGAACTAGCAATATATGGTTTTTGTGTGTAAGACTCGTGTCCTGATCAGTATCAAGATGATCCACAAGTGTGAGTGTTGTAATATGAATGTTGAATAATTGCGACCTAAAATACATATGCTTTGTTTCTAATTCTGTTGACAATAGCATTGGAGTATTGGCCAGGCCGCATAATATGATAAAATAAACAAATAATGATCATCATATACTATCTCCATCCCTAATTAACTGTCGTATTTCCTATACAATATTTTTAAAACCTTAGCTAAATATTTTTCTTCGTGCTTTTGTGTTTACATTCCGCGAGAAGGAAATCGCTTGACCCATCCTATAACTAATCCTAAAACGAATGGGCACGGACGATTACCGCACTCATTGTATTCTATTGCCATTGCTGATTAAGCTTTATAATATCCATCCTTTTATCAAACATTTATTTATTTATTTATTTTGAGGAGTAATAAGGATCATCATATAATGGCAATGTGGCATGTACCTATTCGTATAATGGAAGCAAAGTTCGAGTAGCTAAACCTAACAAATGAAATGTTAGGGAGCCAAATGTAATATACTGAAATATTTAGGTAGCAGCCGTGTAATAATCGGTACAAAAATACACAAGCCCAAGCCCAGCCCAGCCCAATGCAAGTAACGGCTACAAAATGAGTATTATAGGGTCGATATGTAGACGATAACTACCCAATTTTTATTTTTTCCCAATCCCGCCAAATTAAATCCTGAATGTTTTCACTGACCCGCCCTAAAATTAAGAAACCCCGCAAAAAAGCACACTTTTTCGCATTTTAAAACCATCTCTCCAATTTCGAAAATCCCACCGCTCATAAATTCGGTTTCGGCAATCAAATTTGTCTTGAATTCCCTCAAAACCCTAAACCCTAATTTGAGCAAAAGAGAGGAAGCAGCACGATGTTGGAGTTGAGGTTAGTGCAAGGGTCACTCCTGAAGAAGGTAATGGAGGCTTTGAAGGATCTGGTAACCGAAGCGAACTTCGACTGCTCGGCGTCGGGATTCTCACTCCAGGCCATGGATTCGAGCCACGTGGCGCTGGTGGCGTTGCTGCTCAGGGCGGAGGGTTTCGAGCACTACCGCTGTGACCGTAACATGTCCATGGGGATGAATCTGGGTAACATGTCCAAGATGCTCAGGTGCGCCGGGAATGATGACATCATCACCATCAAGGGCGACGATGGCGGCGACACCGTCACTTTCATGTTTGAGAGTCCCAGTAAGTCAAATCTTCCAATAATTGCTTAGTGCAGTATTCGATTTGTTAGATTTACATATAAATTGTGTACTTTTTGCTGTACTGCATATTTCTGTTTAGTGAAAGTTAATTGATTTGGTAATTTGGAGATGTCCTGTTTAATATGCTGAATTATGTTATCTTGTTGGTAATTGTAGCTCAAGATAAGATATCAGATTTTGAAATGAAACTCATGGACATAGAGAGCGAGCACCTTGGGATTCCAGAGGCTGACTACCATGCCATTGTTAGGATGCCTGCTGCTGAGTTCACTAGGATTTGTAAGGATCTTAGCAGCATTGGCGATACTGGTAAATCATACATGCTTTTAAATATTGTAAGCTTTGTCTTTGTTGTGTTTGCGTGGAGACGCTCACATGTTGTGTTTTTCCAGTTGTGATCTCTGTGACTAAGGAAGGTGTGAAATTTTCCACTAGAGGCGATATCGGAACTGCAAATGTTGTTCTTAGACAGAATATTACAATCGATAAGGTGTGTTCCTATAGTTCCTTTATTTTATGTTGTCTTTTTAGAACCACATGTGTATATAGGGATGTGGCTTTTGAATGTATTGCTTAGTTTTGATTGAAATTCTTGCAGCCTGAAGAAGCAATAGTTATCGAGATGAATGAGCCAGTGTCCTTGACATTCGCACTTAGGTACATGAACTCTTTCACAAAAGCTTCCCCATTGTCGAGCACTGTCACAATCAGCTTATCCAATGAACTGCCTGTTGCGGTTGAGTACAAGATTGCTGAGATGGGTTATATCAGATTCTACTTGGCACCCAAGATAGAAGAGGATGAGGATGAGACAAACGTTTAAATGTTTTGACAAGCTTGCTTATTTCCTTGCTCACTTGTAGGACAACATTTTGAATTTGTGTTTTTAAGGGCCTTGTAATAGTTAGGTGCATGTATGAACCTTTTCCAAACATTCGGAGTGTTTCGGGGCAATAACCATGTCTTTTTTTTGTTTGTTTAGTTATTTTTGTATGATCTATCATATTTCATTGTTAAGTTTAATATTGCATGATCGTTTTTTGTTCATTTATCTCTCGAAAATGTAATGCTACTTGTTACCTAGCACGTAATCATTTCTTTTATTTCGGGCATTCATGATAGAAAATGTTTGCAGAGTTATAAGTCAGATTATTCGCTATCACATAACGATATACGCTAACAAGCTCTCCTCTCCGGAATCATTCAGTTAATTGTACTTGATATACTTCTATACTCAGCTTTTGCAGATCATTACCAAATTTGGTCATGTACTTTACCAAAATCGATTACACTTTACACTCTTCAACTCTCAAATTCAGAGTTGACGATTTCACCAAATTTAGAGTTGCATATCAAACTATTAGAGGAATGGAATTCCATTCAAAATTTCATGCGGACAATATAGTGTGCTAGGTTTCGCTAACTCAATTTTTACATCCCTCAAGACTATTGGAATCCTTGCGTCTATTCTAACAAAAGCACATACGTCACCATCTAGCATTTTGTAGGAAAAACAAGAAAACCATTTGTACACAGTTTCTTCATATAAGAGGTATCTGCTTTTGAAGAATACATGAGAAAACTGAATATAGCAGATGAACTAGAGTAATCAGGTTGTCCTCCAATCTTCTCCAGCATACACAGCACGATCTCCAAGCTCTTCTTCAATTCGTAGTAGCTGCAGAAAATTTGGCCAAAATTAAAAGGCAGCAAAGGCCAACTGGCATGTTGTCTCGACCAATGAACATATATACATATATATAGGGAGAGAGAGGGAGAACCTGGTTGTACTTCGCGAGGCGCTCTCCTCGGCAAGGAGCACCAGCTTTGATCTGACCAGTGGCTAGGCCGACAGAGAAATCAGCAATGAAAGAATCTTCGGTTTCGCCACATCTATGAGCTACCACCACACTCCAGTGTGCATCTTTTGCCATTTTAACTACTTCAATCGCCTCTGTAACAGTCCCAATCTGATTTACCTGTGTTTGCACCATTCATTTCAAAATTAACTTAAGAAGATACGCTTTGGGAAAAATATAGTCAGTCCTTTCTAATTGGCAATTCAAGATTAATAGAATCATCAAGCCTTCTTATACCTTGAGAAGAAGAGAACTGCACGCTGACTCTTGTATTGCCTTTTCAACACGCTTTGGGTTCGACATCAACAAGTCGTCTCCTACTATCTGCAACCATTCTAGAATATGAAATAGGAAGAAATACAAAAAATATGCCTCACTTTCAAAGTACACAGTCACTATAAAAACAGCGGAATCTGACTGGAACATACTTTTTTTGTTAAGTAGAAATAAATTCATTACGAAAGATCATTAAAGGCTACAATGTCAAGAGAGGAAGGTAAATAGCCTCTAAGTGAAAGAAAGAGAGCATTTTACAAAATGAGAGGAAGCTCTCTTGATACTGTCCAAACAAGCATGGGAAGCTTAAAACTGGGAATTTGGATCCTTAATTAAGTCTATCAAAGTGCTAGAGTCTGATTCAAAAGTGGCTGAGTTGACTGGAAGATATTTAGAAAACAAAATAAATTGGACTAAATGAGATAAATAACTAGCAACAACATTAGCCATGCAATAAGTCACAGACCTGGAAAATTCCAAGAGCAGACAGGAACTTCACATGCTCCCAGTCTTCCTTACCGAATGGATCTTCAACTGATACTATTGGGTATTCTAACAAGAGCAAAAAATAAAATAAAATACAGAGATGAGGATGTAGTTACCAGAGGGAAAACTGCAGAGAAAAGAAATAAGAAACATATGCAGAGACTAACATACCATCACAAAGTTGTTTGTACATCTCAATCATTTCCTCTCCTGATTTGAAATTTTGCCCAGACTTATTTGGAGACTTATAATCCAAATCATACTTTGCACCTACATCAATGAGAGTGAGAAGTGGATGTGGAGTTGAGAAACATATGAAGAAACAACATGTTGCAAATAAACAAGCTTTTGGATCCTTAAGTAAGATTTCTTACAATTGAAAATAATACCAGTATAGTTATAACAATATAAAATGGACACCTGACTGTGAACCCAAGAACTAAACAGGAAAGAACATTTTACCTATACAAAAATTTGATGCAGCAGCATCGATTGCTATCTTTATCCTTTCATTAAATCCTGTTCTGCTGATAGCCTCTTTTACAAGATCCAGTCCTTTCAAGCTGAGAAAACATTTATCAAAAGAAAGTTTGTGTAATGGTGGATTATGCATTTTGCAGGACAGAGAAGGGTGTAGGGTGGGGGCGGGGAAGACATGTTGAAACTTGAACAAGCAATCATATTCAGACCTGGATATATTTGGGGCAAACCCACCATCTTCACCAACATTACATCCTTGAGCACCATACTTCTCCGTTATAACAGCCTGATTTCCACAATCAAGAAAATTAGAAGCAATGAAATAATCAAATCGAATTATTATTTTGCATATAGCTTAATACATCAGTGGTACAGTGATAATGCATCCAGACAACTATGACAGCACTAAATCCTGGCCACGTGTGAACTGATTGCTTTGAAGTAATTTATGCACTTCCACAATATCAAAAAATCATGCCAAAGGAATCAAATTTGGAATATTATCGGACTGAACTTGTAAAATGTGAGATTTCAAATTTCAGAAAAAGAGAGAAACTTCAGAACTTATGTTCTTCATCTTTCATTGATACGAATGCTAAATTATTGAAGTCGCAAATTATCAAAAGAGGAAAGGAAGAGGAGAGAGCTGCAGAACCTAAGTTCTGAAAATTAGAATGTTTCCTTGAAGAAAACTACCTTTAAGTGTTGATAAGTTTCAGAGCCCATTTGCAATGCTTCCTCAAATCTGCTTGCTCCAATTGGAAGAATCATAATTTCCTGATGATAACAATAAGACGTATAGACCAAAAGTAGCCTGAACTGACATGCGACTAACCAAAATGTAAAATATCAAAGTAAACAAACCTGGATTGCTAGATTATTTCCAGCATGATTTCCACCACTTATAAGAGTAAAAGCTGGAACGGGAATAGTAGGGTTGGTTTTGCCAGAAAGCTCAGAAATGTATTTGTAGAGGGGAACCTGAGATGAATTAAATGGTAATACTTCAATATACACTTCTATTGGCGGAGAAGGATTGATAACATCAGCTACAATTGTAATAGTAAGACTTAAACCTCCTTCTCAGAAGCTCCAGCTTTACATGCAGCAAGTGATACAGCTAATATAGCATTTGCTCCTAGTTCACCCTGACACACAGTTCAATTAAAGAAATAAGATAGAGAGAAAAGCAACAACATCGCATCCATGAAAATAAGTTTCCCCCCAGCAATTTTAAGGGTCCCGCATGAATTATATGGATTGCATTATCAGTGTGCAACAATATCCATAGCTAGGTGAAGCAAAGAGGAAGTTCCTTTAATCAGATACACCTTCTTCTCTGTTCTGTCCAAGTCTATCATGGCCTGATCAATTTGGGATTGAAGTGTTGCATCCATACCAATTAATGCCTCGGAAATTTTCTCATTGATATTTTTTACTGCTCTAGTCACACTATTTCCAAGATACATCCCTTTATCACCGTCACGTAATTCAACAGCCTCATACCTAGGATCAGAAAATGAGTACGTTTTTTTCATATATGTTGACTTCTTTGGCTGGATAACCAAATTACAAACATAAAAGACATAGTAGTAAAAATTGAAGGAAAGTAATGCATACATTCCAGTAGTGTCGCCACTGGGAACTGATGCTCGGAACATGGCTTTATTAGTGAACAAATCCACTTCAACGGTAGGAACTCCTCTGCTATCTAAGATCTGCCTAGCTTTAATCTTTGTTATCACTGATGGAACTGCCTTCTTCATGTGATTTGACTGTAATTCGAATGAAAGCAGCTATATCACAAAACCAATCTAGCGGCATGGAAATTTAAATCTTGAAACGGAAAGGGAATAGAAATCAATCGAATTTGAACGAGAGGTTACACTTACAATAAAGAGAACGGGGTCGGTAGATTTGGCTCTGACGGCAGCATTTACGGCCTCTTCGATTTTCCGAGAGAGCAAGTGTTTGTCTAGGTACTCTTGAACCGACATCTTCGTCTTCTTCTTCTTCACCGGAGCTTCAAAATTTTACTTCGATCGATGTCTTCTACAGTATACAAATCAGCTCTTGTGGAGCTCAGTGTCACTGCATTTCCTTGCAAGGGGAAAATAGGTTTTGTTTAGTCCCCATTTAATTATTTTGTTGCCTTGTTGGTCCTTAATGTTAATTTTGATCAGACATGGCCATCGAGCCGATTTCAGCTTCTTGACAGACATAATTCAATGTAGTAATTTTAGGTTCGGTTCGTATATAAAATTTCGGTTCAATTTCATTGGTCGGGAATGTTTGGCTATAAGGATATACTATTTCCATCCCAAAATAGATATAAATTTTTACATGTAATTTATATTAAAAAATTTGCATCTATTTTATGATGAAAGGAGTATTTATTATCTAATAGCATAAATCAAGATAACAACGTCTAAATGGATTTTTTTTAACACGTAGTTGACACGTGTCGTACTTTGATTAATAATTAGTGCCAAATCGATACAATTTAACATCCATTAATATAAAAAGACCAAACGGTATAACGAAATATAAACATTAAAACGAAAAAATAAACTTTACATTTCAAAAAACGAAATAGTTCAAAAATGTTCAAAACAGGATCAAATAGCTACTTATGCCTATCTACAAATGAACAAACTTGAACTACATATAAATTATTTTCTAGATCGAATAATGAACCGGAACAGCATTAACCGATCCGGTCCAAGTTTGGCACATCCAGTTTCGGTTCGGTTTAGAATCGGAATCCAATCGGTCTACTCTTTCATTCTTTGAACCCCAGCAAAGAAAATAACACTTCACTTCATTGTCGTCGTTTCAGAGCTCATCGACAGACTAAAACCCAAAACCCCAGGAATCTAGCTTCATCGGAAATGAGCTCCAATCTCTGCAAAATTCTTTCTAATAAGAAAGAAACCCTAACCCTATTCAGATTCTCATCTAATTTACTGAGAAACAACTTCAGTACATCTGCTCCGGCTCCGACTCAAAACCCTAGTGAAAATAGTGCCGCCAAAAAACCCAAGAAGAAGAGGAAGAAGAATCTTTTCGAGGTGGCTCAGTTTTTGCCCAACTGGGGAATCGGTTATCACATGGCGAAGACTCATTGGACCGGAGTCTCGTATCAGATCACCAAAATGAACCTCTACAAGGTATCTATCTCTTTGTAGTGAGGAATTGGAATCGACATTTTTGAAAATGTTTGATTTTGATTTCGATTGAGGGCTTTACTTGATTATGTGTTTGTGCAGGATGGTAGGCATGGTAAAGCTTGGGGGATTGTTCACAAAGACGGTGAGTGTCGTTCATTTTCGTCATTTTATTGATTTAGGCTATTGTTAATTTGGTAGCGTTTTAGGGTTTATGTAGTATTTGTTTGAATGAGACATTGGATTATTGTTGATATTTGCCTATCCATAATAGTTTTCATAAGCTTGAAACCTCGAATGAGAGCAATTGAAAATGGCAGCAATTATGTTTATGTGTGGATTGGGTTCTTTCCGCTGATTCCTAATTAGCATCATCCAAAATTACTCTAGGAAGAAAGGTAGAAAATCCTCCTTAGAGCTACTAGGCAGTTTTATATTTCTTTCTCAGGATTTGTGATGTTCAGGTAATAGAGTGTAGCATTATGTTCTTACTTCAGGAAATAAATAGCTATTGGTCTTTGGGCATTACAACACATTTTTAATGCTGTCAAGGTTAATGAGGCTGAGGAAGGCTCTCGGAATAGAATTTCGCTACTCCATATTGTGCTTACTTGTGTTACTCGGTGCTCCGAGTTGGTTAATATCTTGAAACTTAACTCCCAAAACTATGTTGAATTGGTTATTGATACTGCTAGATAGATCAATTTGTTTGGCCATCTATGAAATTTCTTTTTTTAATGCAGGCTTGCAAGCTGCCGATGAGCCCAAGAAAATAAGTGGAGTTCACAAACGGTGCTGGAAGTATATTCCAGGCTTATCGAAATCGTCAAACAACAACAGCAAGCCAGTTTTAACCAAGTCAACGGAAAACACACCAGAAGCTGAAGTTCTAGCTTGATGCGAAATCCTTCAAAGTTGGCAAACATTCCATATTCCGTTTCTTGTCTGTGATGACTACAACTGTCCTGTAGTTGGCAGGACTGATTTTTTCCTTATGTTTTGCAAGTGAAGAATTCCTAGCGATGCCTTTTTGTTGGAGCAAAGACCGAATGAATTAGGATTTTTTTTTTTCTTTCCTCCATGAAAATGCACTATTGTCTCATCTCTGCATAATTTATGAAATTTCGATGTTCAACCGGTTCATCTTGTACGTTCTTCTGATCTCTCTTCGCCCCCACCCCAAAACTGATGCTTGACAACAGCAAAAACTGGCTGGCCTGGAATGACGATTCGACCTCGTCCTTGGCCTCCGAACGGGAAAGACAGCCACTAGAAAAATGGGTACAGTACTTTTGTGAACAGTATTGTCGGGACGTGAATATAAACAATGCTTTCCGGAAACGTTGTTTCCGGGTTTACTAATTAAGCTTGGACCGGAATTGTTGTTTCCGTTTTTAGATTAATTAAGGTTAAACCGGGTACATTGTTTCCGGTTTTAGGATTAATTAAGCTTGAACCGTAATAATTAAGCTTGGACCGGAAACAATGTTTCCGGTTTAAGCTTCCACCGGAAACATTGTTTCCGTTTCAAGCTTCAACCGGGAACATTGTTTCCGTTTCAAGCTTAGACCGGAAACATCCTTTCCGTTTTTAACATTGGACCGCAAAACTTGGACCGCAAAATTCACCGACGGCCGGAACTTTGAAGGTAAAATCCGGCCACTTATAGTCTTTTTTTTCATTGAAATTCATGTAGAAATGATCCTCATGTTGTGTAGTTTAACATACTAGAAGCTTAGACCGTGATTCGAACGTTTTCACCGTCGGCCCGATTTGATTAAATCACGATTACGGAAAATCTAGGCCGAGTTAGAAAAATCTAAAGCTACCATCGTGTTCGTATCGTCGAAACGAGTCAAACGGTACCGGACTTGAAGCTCGACGTCGCCGGAATCGACGAGAACGGCGAAAAACAGGGGAAGAAAACGCGATCCGTCGCGAGGAAGAAGACGCGGTTCTCTAACTCGGCCTAGATTTTCCGTAATCATGATTTAATCAAATCGGGCCGACGGTGAAAAAGTTTGAATCCGGTTTTCCTTTGACCGGAAACATCAAATCCGGTTTTCCTTTGACCGGAAACATCAAATCCGGTTTTCCTTTGACCTTGATCGCCATTAACATTCTAAGACCGGAAACGAAGTTTCCGGTCGTACTACCTCCGTTCACCTTGAATCCACTTTGTATTAAAATGTCTACCTTCTTAAAACGGGTATTACATAAACGGATATTACATTTATAATTTCCTGCTAGAAAAATGCCAATTACAGAGAAACTAAAACTGCTGACATTAAAAAACGTTGTTTAATGCACCAATTTCAGCTTTCTTCAATGTATCATGCTTTAATTCAAGCTCTTTCTAGATGTCGTGTAAAAAAAATTGCGAATATTAAAGGTACCGAATAGTTGACCTAAATATTTAATTGTATACCCTCATTAACTACATGATTTTATTTTCTTTATCTTAATGGACTAAATTAAATAAATAAAGTTTGATTATGCAATTGTTAAAAGTGGGTCTGGAGGGTGTATTTAACACGAGTTTACTGTTTAACATATAGTTTTGCTTAGACCCGCGTTGTTGACCAATCACTAGCTCTAGCAATGATGCTAATTAATATTTGGATTAAGTTAATTGTTTTCTTGTCGTCGAAGCAATTATGAAAGCAGCATAAGTATATGTATATCCTGAAGCGGGGTATGGAATGCTGCTGCATTGCTCTTTATTTTATTGGTGCCAATACTGTATTATTGATAAATAAATAAAAAAGTGACAATTAATTTATAGAAGTATGTAAATTGCATAGGAAAAATGATAATTAATTTGGGACGGAGGCAGTATATACTATATCATCCTTGACATAAATCACAATATTATATATATCGAGCCCCCTAGACAAAACCAGTAGGCAAATGAAAATGCTCTTATGAAAGAAAGCAGCGTTTAATTCATTATAATGAAAAAAAAATGACAAGTAAAAGAGCAGAGATCCATATTCGTTTCTCCGATAAAACCTTAGGCAGAATTCTTTATGCTACAATAATACCAGTTACAATTTCCCTACTCATCCTCGCTTATCTTTGCTCTTCCTCCACAGCCATCAGCACCGTTACAACGAAAATCGTAGAGAATATAACCCAAATAGATCACAACAACACCAGTAAAGATGACGAGACTGAGATCGTTCATTATAAGTACTCAATCCAAGAGCAACTACGAATACATCGATCATGGAAGTCAAACAATACTGACTATGCCAAGTGTGAAGGAAGGGGAATCTATGTGTACGATTTGCCATCAAAGTTCAACAAGGATTTGGTTGGTCAATGTCTTACTGATAAGAATTTAATTCCGCACCAGAAGAATTTAGGAGCTTAATTTAGCCACGATGCATTGGGAGAGCCTGTAATCGATCGCAGGTTTGGAAATGGTTGGTTTCACACTCATCAGTACGCCCTCGAGCCAATTTTCCACGCCAAAGTCTTGAAGCATCCATGTCTGAGTTTATAATGAACACGAAGCAAAACTCTTCTACATTCCATTTTATGGTGGCCTTGATATTTGGCGATGGCATATCAGAAACGTGTCTAAAGACGTCAAGGACACATTATCTTTGGACCTAGTCAAGTGGCTTGAATCCAAAATATCATGGAAGAAAAATTCCGTTAAGGATCATGTTCTGGTTTTGGGAAAAATTTCTTGGGATTTTAGGAGGGTTATTAATTCTTGGGGATCAAGATTGTTGGAGCTCGAACAATTCCAGAATCCAGTAAAGCTATTGATTGAAAGGCAACCGTGGCATGTTAATGATATCGGAATTCCTCATCCAACCTTCTTCCACCCCAAGTCGGATGACGATATTATCACATGGCAGTTAAGAATTATTCAATCTAAGCGGAAAACATTAGTGAGTTTCGCAGGTGCAGACAGGCATAATTCGAAACAAAGCATAAGGTCGATACTAATAAACGATTGCAAGTCATCAAGCAAGTGCAAGTTCCTAGACTGCAAATCCGGTCATTGTGATCGACCCGAATCGATTATTGTGCTATTTACGGAATCCGAATTCTGTTTACAGCCTCCCGGAGACAGTCCATAGGATTTTATCTTGAAATTGCCAAATATCATCTTTCAGCTTTCAACTTCTTTGTTGGTTTTGAATTTTCGAAACAAGCTGCACTTTCAACAACTCGTAATTTCATTCCATATACTCTACTGAGAGAAAACAACTTAAAATACATGTAAATCTGAATTTAGGTATCGCTGCCGAAGAATTGGAGTTGGGGAAATCCGAGCTGTTGTAAAATTTTCATTCCGAGTTGTTGTCTTTAATGTCTTATTCATAATACTTGCCGGGTAGTAATTTGAGTATCGAGTTGTACCCTTATCGGTATTAATTTATGTAGCGAGCTAAGTTTTGTTAAATTTTCTCTTAGAAATGAACTTATTTTACATGAGTTTAAAATTGAATTTGTGCCATACAGTAGCTATGTAAGATTGATTCTGAATTTGTTTGAGCTTATGTCATGTGCTCTAATAGTAGAGATTTCCCCAAATAGTATAAAAAAGAGATTCCAAATTTCCATTCCAACGTGTCAAGCGTATCCCATAGTACAAAATGAAAGTACTTCAAAGATAATTGTTGTGTCTGTATGTATGTATGTATGTACGTACGTGTATACTATGTATGTGCACCGAAACCCCCCCTGCAAATTTCCTTGCGTTTCCTTTTCACCAACACTGACACTCAACAGACAGAGACAGACATGTCTGTTTCTTTTTTCCTTCTTTTCTTTCTTTCTTACTTTTCTTCTTTACAATAAAAAGAAAATTACAAAATACACAAAACCATCTCTCTCTCTCTCTGTTTGACATGCTTTAACAGACAGACAGACCCTTTCATTTCTCTCTATAGAAAAAACAAAAAATCCATAAACCCTCGAACACTCTCTCAAATGCAGACACCCAATTTTCGTAACCGTAGCGACGATGACTCGTTTTCCGGCGAGTCTCAGCTTTCAGTTGAGATTGAGGATCATCGGGAGTCTTCAGACGGGTCAGATTGGTTGTCTGATATCGACTTAGAGAGCTGTGTTAGAGATAAGGTTAAGAGGGATTGTAGGATTTGTCATTTGGGTTTGATGAGAGGGAATCGAGAGAACGGAGCTCCGATTCAGTTGGGTTGCTCTTGTAAAGGCGATTTGGCTGCTGCTCACAAGAAATGTGCCGAGACTTGGTTCAAGATCAAGGGCAACATGTAAGTAAAAATACTAACTTTACTTTCTCTGTCTTTTTAAATTTAATGTAGCAAATTATCTTCCAATATGGGTTGTGGAAGTTTGATCTCCTGCTTTTGATTCCTTGTTGAAAAATTTGGAATTTTTTATATAAAGGTGTGATTTTTGTGATAAATTTAGATATAATTTTATTGTTGAATTGCTGCATTTCCGATTTTCAAGTGTTTAAACTTAAAAATATTCTCTTTTTTCTATTTTAGCTTACCGTGATTCTGTGAATATCCTGTTGACTGCTTTAGAAAGGTGTGATTTTGTTGAACAAGATAGATAATTGAATCATGCAAATAATTGGGCGTTTATGGATGTTTGTTTTACGCCAGAGAGGTTCTATGCTGCAAATTGCTCGATACCAAAGTCAATCATGTTTCCTCTCCAATTTATGCCTCCAATTTTTTTAAAAGAATTTTCGATATCCTTTCTGTTCGACACTGCTGAGTGCTGACTACTGTCTTTGATAAGTTTCCCAATTGCTTTGTTCATTATCACCAGAGAGTATGGCCACTACACCATTTTGGCAATGCCATTGTCGAAACACCATGCTTGATTAATTCTACCAGTATCTAAAGTTTTCTGAGTATAAATATTTGCATCATTGCCCTGGTCACTTCAATTTCATAATCACATTCACCCTTGTCTAAACTTCCCTGACTTAGTTTAGGTGTTTCAATATTAACCTTGTGTTTACTATCGTCTTTCTGTTGATCTTTGGTCGCCTCTTGCTTCTTGTGAACTTGTTGAAAAAACCAACAAAACCGACCGAGCAATGGGAAATTATAATATATAGTTGGTCCCCTCTTGCTTCTGTTTTCCATCGAAGACTTGTACTATTATTGACTTATACTGCTTGACAAACATGCAAGTTCAACAAACTAGAGGAATTTTTGAAGTAAAATATTATCTCTGTGTGTAAATGGCATCTGCCTACTTATAGATTTACAAACTTGGCCATGATAACAGTTGACTAACTCTTGAGAGAATCTATTGCGTCGCTGCAAATTGAAATTAGCTGGCTTGATTGAGAATCTATGGATGTCCCTTTGTTGAGTTTAAGGTTTTATGTTGTCATCTTGCTTTTATGTTTTCAATTCTAATTACTTTTCTTTCCTGTGTCATTATAACTCAGGACATGCGAGATATGTGGTGCAACTGCTCTTAATGTTGGTGGAGGCCACACAAATGAGATGAATGCTGGTAATGCAGCAACATCGATAACCGTCGCCGCACCAAATCCTCCGGTGCTCGTTGTCGGAACACGAAGCTTCTGGAATGGAAGACGGATAATGAATTTCCTACTTGCTTGCATGATATTTGCTTTCATCATTTCTTGGCTTTTCTATTACAAGATTATATCCTGAGGAGTTACAAATTCCTGTCTTAGTTATATTCGGCAGGTTTTGTTCCATGTTGTTGTTTAGTGTTATGCATAATTGTAAAGGATTTTGTATTCTATATTTCTGTATGAGAACGATTCCCAGCAAACACATTTGTTCTAGAAAACTAGCAAATTTAGCCAAATTCTCAAAGATCATCAACTACCAACAAAGAATCCTTTATCCATACAAGAAAGAGTGACATATTCTAAAACAGAACACCACTGAGTTAATGCCTACATGTCTTCAGAATCTGAAGATATGTCTTCTTCATCAATGTTCATCTTCTCCACAGGCCTGCTCACTTTGAAATCGACAACAGCCTTATCGAATGTGTTTCTAATATGATGGCACATTGACATCAAATTCTGACATGCACCTTTGAAAACCTCTCTTGCTGGTTCACCTGCAAATGTCCAAAGAAAGAATGAGAATATTGCAATTAGAAAAAATGACAAAAGATGCTGAATACAAACAGTTGGTAGCAGGATGAAGATCTCTCATATACTCCAATGATTTGAACACTGTTCCAACTTAACAAAGTACTGTACTTAATTTCTTGCCAGAACCCTAAAGAGACAATCCAAGAATAACAAATATCTTATGGCACTTGTTGATTTCCACCATTTTCAAAAGCGTAGTTTTAGGTAACCAATAGGAAGATTATCGGAAATGTAAGACTACCAATACAATAAACGGTTGGTAGCAGGATGAAGATCTCATATATTCCGATGACTTGAACACAGTTCCAACTTAACAAAGTACTTAATTTCTTGCCAGAACCCTAAAGTGACAATTCAAGAATAACAAATATATTAAGACACTAATTGATTTCCAGCATTTTCAAAAACAGAGTCTTATATAGGCAAATCAATAGGGAGATTATCTACCAACAACAAAAAAGAAAAAAACCAGTATATCTATGTGGATTGAACAAATGTGAGAGATTCAAATGTTGAAATCGAATCACCTGTGGTTTGAACTCTAACGTTTACACGAGCATCTGAAGGATGAGGAATGGTATATCCACAGAAAGACACTCTTGGACTGCAAAAAACAGATTAAAATCATTCCTCCACAAACAACAAAAATCATAATTTACACATGTATCGTGAAATTGCTAGACTCATATATGTGCTCAAGTCTAATTACAATGACAAAACTACTTAAAAGGTCAGATTTTTCGTTGAAACAACTTTCCCTCCCTCCCCCAAAAAGAAGAATCTTTTACCATGGATCAACCGAAAATTCAAAGAGAAAAACTGGGTGGATTGTACTCACTCTTGATTCAATGTAAATCTGAGAGAGTTTGCAAGAGTATGATCCTCTTCGGACAATGAAAATGTCGCACTAGTCGGGTCGGAAAAATTTCCATGCTCCATAGCTCTCTTTCCGCAGCAGCCAAATAACAAAATCGTTTGAATAAATACGAACCTCTTTCTGGTCTTCTTATATTAACCTAACCACACACACCAATCAAAAGGGGAAGCCGTAAGAGTATAGGGATATAAACGTAAATTCAGCCATTGTTTAATCCCACGTGGCCGTTTTTTATTCGTTATCCTTTTAAGCTCGGTAGACCCGCGCAATAGAGACATCCTAAAACCCTATTTTTCCAACCATACGTAAATAAAAATTGGGGTTTTGTTTCTCTTGTCATTCAATTTTCACACAATAAGATAATTTGAAGTCTATGTTTGATTCTGTTTTCTATTAGCTTTGATTGGATATAGTAATGGCTGCTAATAATAACCTCCAAGCTGCTGGCAAAGATAAAGAAATTGGAGTTGAATTAAATAATACTGGCTAGCATTATATATGGAGATGAATTTTCTTTCTGTGTTACTCAAAAGACCAATGGAAAATACCGATTGCCACTCTCGTTCAGAACTATAATTCATCCCTTTTAAGATTAAAAAACAAAATAAAAAAATGCAATGGGATAATTCTATTGCACGCATCTTTATTATCACGGCTGACCAGATATATGAATCTCTGACTTTTTTTCAAGCGTTCTTCAATCCACCGAGTAATGAATGATAGTTAGTAAATTTTAGTGATTTAGAGTTGTGGTCGTGGATTACATTGACTGGATTTTTAAAATTTAGGGGTTCAAATGTTAAAATCGAAAGATGAGCAGAATTTTGAGCTCTCGGCCCAAAATCGGCGGCCTTTCTTTTTGTTATACTTTAGATTTTAATAGTTTGGTCCATCAAGTCTCAAAATGTATCAGCTTAATCCATATCTTTATATATTTTTTGACGTTCACTCATAATTGCTCATTCGGAGTTTAATTTCAACACATACATTAAACTGCTTTCAACTGCATAAGCTGCAAGCTTCAGAAGAAGAAAAAAGAAAAAAAAAACTACATAAGCTGCAAACTTTGACAGTCATACAAACTTCTACAGACCTGATTACGTAACACTAATACATCATTAATATTGTCTTAAATTACCCTTGAAAAACAAATTGATTTAAACAGGACTACTAGGAAAAATAGCTAATTTGAGAACAGAGCCTCAGCTATCTTCAGCTTCTGCCGATGTAAAGATTTATCTATATACGTATCTATTTACCAATCAGTGCCTAACTATGATTGTTAATCACGGTTTTTACCAATCAGTGCCTAATTTCAGCATCTCCTCCCTTTACTTGGTGTTTTCCGTAGAGTTTCCATTAAGTAAACCATGGTGTTCGTCCTTCTCTTTCACATCCTTGTCTCTGGCTGTCAATGGTAAGAGTGCCATTGATGATAATGATCTACTCAGCCTTTCAGGCAATTCTACAATGTAAGATGCAAATGAAACAAATTTAGCTTTTTAAGACACGTGATTGGTAATATTTTCGTTAAAAATGTAGGAAGCAGTTAAACAAAAGCATGATGATATGAACCTGGCAATTTCTTGTAGACAAAGAATCCTACCAAATTTACTGTGTACCTGATAGGGAAAAAGAGAAGTAGTAAAAAATGTGCATCAGAACCTTGAGCTATTCTAAAAACTTTTTTTGTGCAAGCTGTATTTACCATGCAACAACAATATCGACAGAGTAATGTTTGCGAGGGGCAATTATCAGAAGGCTCTGAATCACAGCAAGTGACCAACCAAGCATCCTAATTAACCTGCATTGGTATAATCGAGTTTCAGTAAAATATTAGCAGTGAAGACAGTCCCATGTGTAGAAAATAAGTGAAAACGTAATTGACAGAATTAATGCACATAATAAATACCTCATTGTGCCATATACATGATATGTCCGCACGAATACCAAGGGAAAGATCATGTGTGATGAAAAAATAAAATCACCACAGCCATATATAAACCCTCGAGGAACTGTCATTAACATTGAGGTAACGGTAAGTAATCAACATCATGGTCAAAATGCAAAAACATAGACAAAAGGGAAAAAATAGAAGATCAGACTTGCAGTTTATCAACGACACCTTAAGTGCACTGTTTGGAGGTGGTAACCTGGCGAGTTTTGAGCCCTGAAAGACATATATTTTTACTTTAAAGTGACAACGGTTAAGAACTATGCATAATCGCAAAAAAATTTACCTCACGGCAATGATAATTTGGTCCAGGAAGCTGTGTTGGATAGAAAGTGACGATACAGAGGCTTTGACATGCCTAAACAAAAATACAGTTTATGCCCACAACAATTTCTGAAAAAATTATTCCAGAAGAAGACAGTAGTGAGGGAGCAAGAGTACGGTAAGAATGTCATGGCTAGAATTAGGAATTTCCATTCTCTGTTCTCATACGGAAAGTATTCTAAACAGCATTTTTGGCATGGACTTTCCAGAATGCAGCAGGAAAAATAAGTGCGATTATCGGTAAAAGCACCTACAAAAGATAAAACTACATCTCTACTTACAACTAAAGAAGCCAGAACCCTACACCAAATGTGGACAGTGTAAATCTTCTTGCTGTGAAAAATGAATGAGTGCAAAGTCCACTGCAACAAAATTAGCACAATTTCCAAATATACAACTCATAAGATGTTGAGTTATAGAATTTATAAATACACAAATGCAACGGAAAGAAGAATACCAAGGCAAAGTAAACAAAGATGAAGGTGAATACAGTCTCGCTTACATAAGCTTTATCTTGACCAAGTTCCTAACAAATTAACGCATACTAGTAGTATTTAATTATTCTGATTTAGACTTAACATTTGTGATGGAATTGGAAAGAAGGAAACATTTACGCACAGGAAGAAGAGAAAAGCCAGTATCTTGTAGGGTTGGTCCAGGACGATGCAAGTAATGAACTCCATGAGCAGCCAACCCATGAATGTACTGCAAAAAAGGACATGATCAATCAATCAATCAATCA
Organism: Rutidosis leptorrhynchoides; assembly: GCF_046630445.1. Classification (NCBI taxonomy): domain Eukaryota; kingdom Viridiplantae; phylum Streptophyta; class Magnoliopsida; order Asterales; family Asteraceae; genus Rutidosis; species Rutidosis leptorrhynchoides. The sequence continues at coordinate 101,884 of NW_027266542.1, read as the reverse complement.
ATATAATAAAAACCCAATATGAAAAAATTGCCATTGAAGAGAAAAAAACGACCATTGGTAATTCGAATCATTTTGAAAAACCTGGAAAATAAAGCCGACAAGTATTAGCTTCCAGTTTTCTTCGAGAAGCGAAATCTCAACAGACGTTTCGCTACAAATCCTTATCCATAGCTACACATTATCATTATTATTCAAATTAATTAAAATTAAAATCCAATAATTAAATGAAAACGAAATTGGATCGACGACCGACCTTGGTAGCTTCCCGATCGGCGTAGAGAAACACTTTTTTGAAGCAGTTATTAATACGACGACATAAAATCGGTCAATTCAATTCACATCATTTTTATATTTATTTTAGGATTATTACATGATGATACGTATACTTTTTTGAAAACTACAATTTGATGCCTTAAGTTTTATAATGTTACTATGAAGTCCAACAACTTATTCAGAGTTTCGTGTGATGAACCTCCTGGCTTGCTACATTTCTCAGCTTCCTCTTTGATTTCATTCACTCTATGCCTCATTCTTTCTCCTTCTACACTGATCATCAAAGTTCGTATAACTCTTTCTACTTCCCTTCTTTCTAACTTATCTAATTCATATTCAACGGCTAGGCCCCACACCAAAGTCAAGTACCTTGCATTCACCCTCTGGTCCCACCGACAAGGCCGTGAAATCATCGGAACTCCTAATGCACAGATACTCTCTAAAATTGAATCCCAATCGCTACCGCTCCAATTCCCTCCCACCGCTTCATGGCTCAACACCTCCTTTTCTAGTGACTTGTTCAGGAAGTAACCTCTATCTCCAACTATCTCCACAAAATCATCAGGTAGTAGTAATTCAGAAATGGGACCTACATTCCACAAGAATGGCTGCTGACTATTTGCTATGCCCCAAGCCAATTCCGTCAATTCATCCTTTTGTATTTCTGATAGGTTGATGTAGAGAACTGATCTGGGTCTTTGTTTACCGAGCCATGAAACGCATTTGAAAACATCAGGATCTTCTTCTGTTGATGAGATTTGTTGCGTTGTTTCAAGTTTGCGTAGAGGGCCTATAGAGAATATTGGGATGAGGTTATTGCAGCTTTGCAGCTGGTATTCGAATATTTTCTTAAGTACAGATGGTTTCTCTAGGAATTCAAATGTATTCCAAACCATGGCTGATGCATATCTTATATTTTGTATATTCGATACTAGTCGGAGAAAGGCTTCTGGATTTCCATGATCCTCGAGAACCGGCAAGTCCTTGTATCTGAGTGGATGAAAGCCAGGTACTAAATCAAGCAAATCGGAATCTGCAATATTCATCGTTACGGTTAATATTAATTCAAGTGCAGTATAAACTTGGGGTAATTTTTACTAAAACGATGCTTTATTACCTTTGAAAGGAATTAGGAATCCTTGTTTGTGTAGTTGAATACATGCTTGGAAAGTGTTTTGATGAATAGCACTGGTGCTGAAGAAGTTTAAGCTTGGAAGCTTCAACTTGTTGGCCGCATCATCTACACAATACATAAGTGTGTCGTAGATGATGCAAGCAATCTCACCACGAGCAGCCATTGGAGCCAATATCTCTTGAAGTCGAGCTTTGTAATTGACGTTAAGATCATTTATGCAACTTTCGGATAGGGGTAATAATCGAGAAACATCTTGATGAATACTATTTGGTAAGATGGTGATATCACGGCTATCGGTCGAGGACGAATTGATATTAGAAGAATTGAATTGGGGAAGAAGAATTGTTGTGACTGAAATTCCGTTTGAACGAAGAACGGAAGCTAGTTGAAGCATCTGATTCGTGTAGCCCTGGACTGGAAATGGAACCAACACCACTTGGCGTTGACTTGATTCCAATTTTCCCATCTCTTTAGCTATGAGAATCGATGTTCTTATCCGGTTTTCAATATATACACAATATTAATTTTTGTTTACAATGTCAATGGGAGTTGTTTGATTTTATGGCATTTACTACTACCAAGTGTTTGGATGGATGTCCCTTTTAATCAGTTAGAGGTTGAGAAGATTTATGTCATACTCTATTCTTCACATAACATTCAAGGCATGCAAAAGCAGCCATTCAAATTACCAAACTATAAATTTCTTTCACGTGCATTTGATAATGCTTTTCAATTTAACTTGTAATTGTACATGTGATAACAATTAGGGTTTTGATAATATATTCTTCCTTTAAACCTCCTTTTTACTTTGCCCTCTAGAAAACACTCAAGTTCCAAATAAACAACCTATTCAAATAACTTAACCCTACAAAACCCATCCATCCAAACAAATTACCTTATACTAACTCCATATCTAATTAAGTGTCACATTTTCTATTTAATTTACATAGGAAATGTGACGGTTAATTATGGACGGAGGGAGTATAAATTTATTATTAGTATCTCAAAGTTGTCTCATCTCTCATTAACTTAAAGAACTAATGAACATTACAATACAATTAATTCAAAAAAAAAAAAAACATTAAAATAAAATTGCTAAGATATAAAGAAAATTTATCCTAGCAGGTTGAAACAGGGGAAATTCGTTTCTTACAAAATGCCAAATACAATAGGCAGAACTCAAAGCAAAGCAAGCACCATTAAGCAAGGAAAATATAACATAGATTTCATTTGAGAACACTACATAATACAATACATTCTTAAGATTCTAATAGGTGGCTGGTCGGATTATTTGAAGTTTTAATTACAAAGACAAGATTTTTTCCACCAACCGGTTTAAGGAATTATATGAAGTCCCTTCAATCAAACTAAGTTGTATCTTGTGTTTCAAATCCAATGCCCTTTGCCTCATTTGTTTCCCTGGTTCATCAACCATTAAACTTCTTACAACTCTCTCTACCTCGTTCCTCTCCAAATCATCATCCAACAAAATTCCAACTTTCCATTCATAGCTTAAATACCTAGCATTGAGCTTCTGATCTGCATAATGTGGCTGACAGATCATCGGCACCCCTTCGGAAACGCTCTCTATCGTTGAATTCCAGCCGCAATGGCTCCAAAACCCTCCTATCGCTCTGTGCCGGAGAACTTCCTTTTGCGGGGCCCATTTCACGATGCAGCCTCGTTCTTTAATGATGGCTTCTTCGAAACTTTCAGGGAGTAATTCTTTCCATTCTTGTCTGATCACCCACAAGAACGGCTGATCGCTGTTGGCCACTCCCCAAGCCATTTCTATTATTTCTTTATTATCATTCTTGGAAATGGAAACTACACTTCCGAAACTTATATAGATAACGGAATTATCAGTTTGCTTATCGAGCCATGACATGCATTTGACGTCTTCTTCTTCTTTTTCTAAGCTATCGGAAAATGGTTCTGCAAATTTATGTAAAGGGCCTATTGAAAACAAAGGGATATGATTAATGTGATGCTTGAGTTTTTCCATGATGAGGATTCAAGGAAGTCCACGGTGTTGAAAATCATGGCTGATGGTGATCTCAAATTTTGTACCTTTTCAAGGAATTCAAGCAAATCTATGAAGAAAGAGATATGCAGATCCTTGATTCTAAGTGGATGAAGCCCAGGTACCAAGTCCTCTGACTCAGAATCTGCATCCGTAAATATGAATCTCAAGCTTAAAATACATTGAGCAATATGGCATCATGTAATTAGTCAATATTACATTTGATAATCCTAAAATTAAAACAAACAACGTATAGTAGAAAACCTGCAGAAGAATATTTTTATTCCTAATTAGTGATGAAAATAATTATATACATACCTTGAGAGGGAATAGAACCATCCTTTAGGAGCTGTGGGAATAGAGGATAAAAGAGAGCATCGGTGGCGCTACTAGTGCGAAATATTATCGTGGGAAGATTCAAACAAGAAGCCACCTCTTCGGAAAAGTACATGACAGCATCGAAGATGATACACAACTTGTGTTTTTCTTTCTCCTTCAACATTAATGTTAATAATAAGTTGTGCAACGAATCTTTGTAGTTTGCATTAAGCATCGATATGAGAGCCATAGAATGCATGGGAACATTGCTTCTATCAGGAAAACCATCGGATAACTTCACCAAGTCGAAATTATCCAGGTGGTGTGTTTGTGAAGATTGATCAGGGAAGTTTAGTTGTGGATGTGCTATGGTAATTGAGAAACCTCTTGACTTAAGGACTTTTCCTAGCTCAATCATAGGATTTGAGTGACCTGAGAATGGACATGGCACCAATACTAGTTTGTAATTCAAACACATCTTCCTCTCCATTCTCTCTCTCTCTCTGCTTTAGGGGTAGTGGGAAAAGGGCATTTTACTGATTAGTGATTAGTTGACATTTTTTTTGAACAAAAGTGATTAGTTGACAATTTGACATGATGGAATGGAAATCATTATTATAAATAGAAAAGAATTTTAGTTGCACTGTTTTTTTCTTTTTCGTCTTCTTCTCTTTTGTCTCCTTGTTTTAGTGACACTTTGTTTTGACGTCTATCGGTTGTTTTGAAGCATCCAAAGTACATATGGAATCGAACCACATGGATAATAATTTGTGAGTTTTACAGTTGATGTCATGGATTAAATTGACTGCATTTCATAATCTAGGGATGAAACTGTTAAAATTGAAAGATGGGCAGAATTTGAGCTGTCGGTAAGTCGGCACCAAATCGCGCAGCGCCTTTTCCGGCTTTTAGTACAATATAATTTTTTGGGCGTAGCTCAAATTCCGCCTTACTTTAGATTTTAATATTTTGGTCCTTCAACTCTGAAAATTGATCAGCTTATTCCATATCTTTTAAATATTTTATCGACGTTCTATAAAAAATTTGCTTTTAAGACGTGTCGGATACATTATCACTACATAAGCTGCAAACTTCGACTACCATTACCATACAAACTTCTACAGTTCTCTATTGAAAATAATGGATCTTTGTATATAATGCTTACTGTAGTAAGATCTAGAAAAAAGCTCATACCGTAAGAATCATTTAGATTCAGCATGAAAGGAGTGTATCAGTCAATTTATCCAACTCCTTGTTTGAAGAACCCTCTTCCTTCAAACAGAGATCTACCTTTTTCTTCAATTCTATGGCTGATTGCATTGTTTCAGCATCCACCATTAACTTTCTGACAGCATTTTTTGAAGACGTATTCCGACCTGTTTGGACAGATTAGCGCAGCTGTGCTAGCAGCGGAAATTTAGCACAGATTAAAACAGGTGTGCTCACAGGCACTTGTGAGCACAGTACAGAAAACAGTACAGTAACGTAAATAACACAGAAAATTGTTAACGCAGTTCGGTTTCCCTACTCTGCGGGGCCTAGCCCAGAAGTAAACAGCATTCCACTATACTTGGAACAATAGGACAATACTTGTGGTTACAACTCGCTCATCTATAACCTATCTCCTATTTTCCTAAGTGTACTCTTTGCTTACCTAAACGGCCTAATCTCACTATTAGGACTTACAATGATGCCTACACCAAACGGATGAGGACTTCACGCGACCCTCTTTCAGATACACGCGTCTCGTTGCCTTGTCAGCGGGACAAGGGCTTGCTCGCAACCCTCTTGCAGATATACGAGGACCTGACACTCCACTGTGATCACAGCTCTCTCTGGCTGATAAGTGATCTTCTTATTTCTGATTAAGAAGAGTGAAAAGATCGGTTCTAGTGAAGTGAGTCTTCTCCCTTTTATACTGCTACAAAGCTGAAAGGAATCACATCAAAATCTTCTTCTTAATTTCGTGATCTCCTTCCCTTTTGATGCTATGAGGAATCCTTTTACCAGTTGACTTCCCTTTTGATAAACAGTTTTCTTTTTCAATTAGGAAACTAATTATTTCTTCAAATCAAATCAAATCACTATCAAATCCGAATCAAATCAACTAGGATTCATCTATTACTAGTTTCCAATCTGATTTATACTGTAGGATCGTATCATATATTCTGGAATAAATGAGGTTTGACGAAAATAGCCAACTGCTCCAGACCCGTGTCCGCAGATACCGTGACCACAGGTGAAGAACCCAGCAGTTTGCAGCAACAATCTCCCCCTTTGGCATTTTTGGCAAAAACCTCTGAGATCCTCCGTACCTAACTCCCCCTGTGAGTAAGCATGCACAGTGGAAACACCAAGAGACGAAAGTAACAAGTCCCTGGAAACTAGTAATAATGCAAAAAGAATCAACTTGTGTAAACACACTGTCGAGACACAGTGAGTACCAACATATATCTCCCCCTTTTTTGTCAAGAAATCGCCAAAGAGACCGTTAGGAGAGAATAAACTTGATGAAAGACAGACCATGTACTGCATTTTTTTTCGTTTAAGGACTGATGGCCAGTGCACACAGGTATTTCAGCAACACTGTCTTCAGCACAGTGTCTTCAGCATTCTCCATTTTAGATGGAGAGATATTTTGTTGCTCCCCCTTAGCTGCAGCATATTTATCGTGGAACTCCCCCTCAACATGAGAATGAGGGAACTCCCCCTTAGCATGAGCCTCCCCCTCAACCTGAGGGTTACCATAGAAATCAGCAACAACAGGATCCTCTGTGTTAACAGGATCCGCAGCAACAACAGGCGAACTAGAGACTTCTCATAGTCTCATCAAGCTTTCTCCTTGGAGTTTAACTTGCCATAGCCCAATCATTTTTTCATAACATTTGGAACAAATTCCAACCTTCTTTTTGGATTTTTCTTTTTCTATTTTTTTCTTTCCCTTTTTTTCTTTTTTTTTCATAAAAAAAAAACAAATAAAACAATAATTTAAAAAGGTATATACAGGGAATGTAAGCACTTATCTCAACTTTCATATTGTCGAGCAAGGTCCGTGAGCTCCTCTCAAGAACTCAAAACGACTTGCATCTAGCTTTTTTATATGTTTTTCACGTGAGACATATTCCAAGGCCACTTTCTTCTCTTCTACAGGTTCTCTAATAATGTTGTGACGAACTTGGATGTGCTTCGATTTGGAGTGCTGTACTGGATTTTTCGATATGTCTACAGCACTGGTGTTGTCACAGGGGACCGTCAACACACCTTGCACCAGGCCACCACTTTTGATGTCTTCAGGCGAATGATTCTTTTGAGCTTTGGTTGATGGATACACATTCTGGTTTGAGACAGCAGGCATGGTTTCTTGGACGTTCCTGAAATCTGTGCGAACAGGAGATGCCTCCATACTAGGTGTGTTTTCATTCCTGCTAACACCCTCGGTTTCTAAAGCTTCCACACCAGGTGTGTTCTCAATAGATTGAGGTTGATTAAACACAGGTTCGTCATCCTTTCTAAACCCCATTCCAGCCTTAGCTTGTTTCTCCTTTTTCCAATCTTTGTACCTACGGTTTGGATCACCTGTGAGCACAGGACGTCCTTTCACAGGTTCTGATAGGTCAACACTTTTTCTGGTTCTGATATGTCCAGTTTTCACATCTTTCTTTTCTACCCAGATACGTCGTTGAGAATGATGTATGATATCCACTTTCTTCTTTGGATGCCTTCTTGGTTTCGAAGCAATGAGGTTTCGAATATCATCCTGTAAGATATAACACTTAGGGCGAATGTGTCCGGGTTTGTTGCAGTAGTGACAGATAATTCTGTGTTTAGTCGTCCTGCTTGCACACCCAGAACTGCTGCTTCCTTTTCCTTTATTGAGCTTTTTAATGGCACAATTGACTTGTTCTAGCTTCTTCTCAGATTCTAACAATTTAGAATTCAGTTTGTCAATCTCGGATTCATACTTTCCGAATATCTTGTCGAAATCCTTTCTTTCTTCTTTAAGCTGTTGAACTTCATCGGAAAGCAAGTGATTGATTCTGAGGGATTCAGCCATTTTTTCAAGAAGATCTTTGAAGGCAGCATGTATATCTCTATCATCATCACTATCTGAGTATTCGTCTGAACTTGAGTTTTCCTCTGTGCTAACAGTGTCTGTGTTCACAGATTCTCGAGCTGTGCTCACGGGAGTATGAGCTGTAAACGCTTTATAGATAGGAAACTTACTCACACTTCCACTGGATTCAGACTTGTCTCTGGATGACTCTTCATCACTCCATGTCGCTGAGAACTTTCTGTTGTTCTTTAAGGGTGTTGGCACACTCGGCAGCAGTGTGTCCACAGCCTTAACATGCAAGACACTGTATCTTTTCTTCCTCAAACCCGGTTCTTCCTTTACTAGATTCTCCCTTTTTGAACATCTCAAACATCTTTTCCATATTCTTCATTAAAAGTGCTAACTGCTCACTGATTTGTTGCTCGCCTGTGATAACAGGTGCTGTGGCCACATCAGATTTAAAGGCAACATATTAAGGTTTAGGTTTAGACTTATCTTTTTTCCTCATTGCCAAAGTCATTTCATGGGTTCTGAGCTTTCCCATTAGATCATCAAACCGCAAGTTCTCGAAATCAGTAGATTCACTGATTGCATCCATCTTCGAGCTAAATTTCTCCGGTAGTGAGATCAACACTTTTCTCACTAGTTTGGACTCCGGAATTACCTCGCCAAGAGCAGTGGATTCATTAGCAATGCAACGAATCTCTTTTTCAAAATCAGCAATAGATTCATCATCATACATGGTTAGAGAGTCAAACCTGGTAGAGATGAGATGTAGTTTTGATTGCCGGACTGATTTTGATCCTTCATATGTGAGTTGAAGGGCATCCCATAATTCCTTGGCAGTTTCAAGATTCTGAATGATCTTGAACACACTGGGACGAACAGCACACTGAATGATGCCCACAGCTCTGCTATTCGCTCTAGCGGTGGTTGATTCAGCTGTGCTCCACTGGTCTTTGCTCTTCACTGTGACCACACCATTTACAGTGGCAATAGGTGGTGTCCACAGGTTCTGTGTGACATCCCAGATAGCTTCATCCTGGCTTTTCAAGAACCATTTCATCCTGTGCTTCCAGTAGTCATAATTGGAATCCGAAAGCAAGGGAGGACGAAGGGTTGAACCGCCCTCTTCAATTTTGTCATCCATGGTCGGATATCGCAAGATCTTTTCTCAAGAGATTTCTTGAGCCCGCTCTGATACCACCTAAAGACGTATTCCGACCTGTTTGGACAGATTAGCGCAGCTGTGCTAGCAGCGGAAATTTAGCACAGATTAAAACAGGTGTGCTCACAGGCACTTGTGAGCACAGTACAGAAAACAGTACAGTAACGTAAATAACACATAAAATTGTTAACGCAGTTCGATTTCTCTACTCTGCGGGGCCTAGCCCAGAAGTAAACAGCATTCCACTATACTTGGAACAATAGGACAATACTTGTGGTTACAACTCGCTCTTTCAGATACACGCGTCTCGTTGCCTTGTCAGCCGGACAAGGGCTTGCTCGTAACCCTCTTGCAGATATACGAGGACCTGACACTCCACTGTGATCACAGCTCTCTCTGGCTGATAAGTGATCTTCTTAATTCTGATTAAGAAGAGTGAAAAGATCGGTTCTAGTGAAGTGAGTCTTCTCCTTTTATACTGCTACAAAGCTGAAAGGAATCACATCAAAATCTTCTTCTTAATTTCGTGATCTCCTTCCCTTTTGATGCTATGAGGAATCCTTTTACCAGTTGACTTCCCTTTTGATAAACAGTTTTCTTTTTCAATTAGGAAACTAATTATTTCTTCAAATCAAATCAAATCACTATCAAATCCGAATCAAATCAACTAGGATTCATCTATTACTAGTTTCCAATCTGATTTATACTGTAGGATCGTATCATATATTCTGGAATAAATGAGGTTTGACGAAAATAGCCAACTGCTCCAGACCCGTGTCCGCAGATACCGTGACCACAGGTGAAGAACCCAGCAGTTTGCAGCAACAATCTCCTTCCCTTTTATTTAATTATTATGTTTTAAATACTTTTTAAAATTACCGTCTCCGTTCCACGAAATTTTAGAATTTGCAGTTTTCGGTTCCCGTTCCCGCTCCACGAAATTTTAGAATTTGCCGTTTCCGATTTCCGTCCCCGCATCCGTATACTTCCCCGATTTCAAGTAATATAGGTGGCCAGTTCCCTACGCTTCGTGTGCTGACAATTGAAACGAGTGATTAATCTCATGACTGTCGGCCGTGAGATACCCGAAGAGACCTAAAAAAATAAATATATCCACATCAACAAAACTTGATTTTTTTTAAACAAATCCTCCTTATTTCCTGTAGATAATTAAATTTTGACAAAAAAAATAATAACATAAGTTATGTATTATATCCGCATGAAATATGGTCGAAATTAGGTCAATTAAGTCAAACAAAGAATATAGGCCTCAAGGGTTGAGAAAAGCCCCTTAATTGAAGGGCATAAGCCTTGACAAGCCCATTGGAAGCTTCCGGTGCATAAAGAGGGCCTGACCTAATTCATGAAAATGACACAGGTCTGGAAAAGGCTGGAGTGCATGGGAAAGGCTTGATGAAAATGGAAAGCTTTGAGAAGCTTCCTAAACAATGCTCTGATCAAGACATAAATGAAAGATATTTGATTCCCTTTAAATAAGGCAAGTGAATCAAGCCAACACCTGATATCACGGAGGCGAAGCAGAAAATGACATATAAGACAAGTGAATATCTGCCTATTAAGGTTGTATTCTGTCTATGTGACTCAGATATGGAAAAATGTATATTCAAGACATATTCATATTCAGGAAAGGAAAGTGATCACGTCAATGCCCAAAACCTTAGGAGAAGATCAGATAGGATATATATGGTAAGTGAAATATTCGCCACTTAGGGCAATATCATGTTCACATACCCTACATCGTCTTTCCCAACTATAAAAGGAGGAGTTATTTCATTCGCAAAGGTTTCGAAAATCAGACAGTTGACACTATACACAAATTTCCTATTTTCCAGACGCCATTTTCAGAACTTCACTCAAGTGAGCTTGCACCCTCATCAACACTAAAGAAGCCTGGGCTCTCGCCCATAAAAGGGAGTATATCAATTCTGGGTCCAAAATAGCTTTGTGGCTGAAATCTTCGAGGAGGAGTAGCCTAGGTTTTTTTTTAGAGTAGACGTTAATCAAGAGATTCATAGGAGTTGTACCACAATCGCATTGATATATATTTCGAGATTAATAAAATATTAATTTCGTATTTTATTTGTTGTTTTAAATTTCGCCTCCTAACCCTAACCCTAGCTGTGTCATTTTTCATAGTCTATAAATTGACACTCCCGATGGGACACTCTTACCCTTCATCTTTCGTTTACTCTTAAGTTTGTTGAAATGGAAATTTCTGGGAACAAAAAATGATCACCAAAAGAGGAGCATATACATAGGCTCTGACACCAAGGTTGCCTCGAATGAGGTAGCAAGATTTCCAAATCCTTATGTCAAGCCAAGAATCAAAATCATTAGGCCTTTGATGACTACACCTCACGTGTATCACACAAGGACTCAACCCAAAATTGGGAAAAATGATTTGTTGACTCCGAGTTCAAATGCTCAGAAGGAAAAGACTAACAGTGAACCTGTTACGCCCACATCCCAAGCGGATGAGGAGTTTCCCCTCTCATAAGGGGAATCTTGATCTCTTCTACAAAAGGGAGAGCGGGTGACCAATGAATTTTGGTGATCTAAGGGGGGCTGTCATATCTTCATTTACTAACAGGTCGGTTCACTTCGATAGGAAAGCATCACCTTATGCTGGTGAAGGTGATAGATTTGCTATAAGATTCGCATCTCATGATGCGTTTGAGACCGTTAATGTAATGATGGTGGGAGAAAAATCGGTTGAGGAGTAGCTGGTCACCTTAACTAAAATGCTAGCTGATTTCATGAAAGAGACCAAGAAAGCAATTGATAAGCTGTCTAAAGGTGCTAGAAAAATCATGAGGAGGAAGATGACCTAACCATGTCTCATTTGGAAATGCCCAAAAAGGGTCACCAACATGCAGTGACCTTTCCTATGGCATCCACTGAGGGGTCATCCGCCTCAAACTAGAATGAAATTATGCGAGAGGAAATGAAGAGAATGGCTCGTGAAGTGATGTTTGAGGAAAAGGATACTTAACTCATCATTAATCTACGAAAAGCCCAACTCAGCCAGAATAGAGGCTTTGAGGTTTCCACCGAACTATCAGCAGCCTCAACTGAAGGAGTTTGATGGGCAGGGTAAGACTACCCTAAAGCAACACATAGACCATTTTGTGGAGACTTGCAATGATGCCGGTACAAGTAGTGATTTGCTAGTATAGCAATTCGTCCGTTCCCTAAAGGGAAGCGCTTTTGAATGGTACATCAACCTCGTCCCTGGATTTATAGACTCTTGGGTTCAATTAGAGAAAGATCTCTTGACCTGCTTCTATAGCGTCCAGCGGCGTATCACAAAGTTAGACCTCACTTCTATCTATCAAGAGGATGATGAACATGTTTTAGACTATGTCCAAAGGTGGAAATCTCTCAATTTAACTTGTAAAGAAAAAATATCTGAGATGGAGGCTATTGATATGTGCAAGAAAGGCTTGGTTTGGAACTTAACACGTGTCCTTTTACCTTTTGAGCCTATATCATTTGAGGAGTTAGTCACAAACGCATACGGGTTAAAGATGACTATTAAAAGTGAAAAAGCTCAACTATACTTTACATCACGATTGGAGGGCGAATATGAAGATGAAATGAGGTCAGAGTCTTCATATGAAAATATATAGGTGAAGCACCTCCTAAGTATGAGTTTAAACTACTAAATAAGCTCCAACCAAATATTGGGGCATTCACCTCCTAAGCACGAGGTCAAACTGTTTAATAGGCCTCAACCAAATATTGAGGCAATCGCCTCCTAAGTACGAGGTTAAACTGTCTAATAAGCCTCAACCAAGCATCGAGACATTCACCTCCTAAACACGAGGTTAAACTATGTAATAGGCTTCAACCAAACATTGGGGCATGCACCTCCTAAGCATGAGGTTATACTGCCTTGATAAGCCTCAACCTAACATTGGGGCATTAACCTCCTAAGTTAGATGTTAAACTACTTAACAAGCCTCAACCAAATATTGGGGCATTCACGTTCTAAGCACGAGGTAAAATCTACTTAATAAGCTTCAACCAAACATTAGGGCATGCACCTCCTAATCACGAGGTTAAACTGTCTAATAAGTCTCAACCAAATATTGAGGCATCCACCTCCCTAAACATGAGGTTAAACTGTCTAATAAGTCTCAACCAAATAATGGGGAAACTACTTAACGAGCTACAACCAAAAATCAGGACATCATCTGGCTTTTTTATTCTAAAAAAGTCACCTAAATCAAGACAAATCACCTTAGTAGAGGTTGAACTATGTACACAACTTGATTCCTTCTTAAAGAGGATACGTAGGCAGCTTGAATTAACACCTCAAGTTCAGTCAGAAAATAAAAATTCTAAAAGATGGTCGAAAGTGAGGACAATTTACCCAAAAGTTAACCTTGAAGAGATGACCGGATTCGACTTCAGGTCATGACCGAAAATTTTGGTTGCACAACCTGATTCTTACATAAGGTTTGGTAACCTGATTTCTACAAAAGGATTAGTGACCTGATTTCAATTCGGGTCAGGAGCATAAAATTTGACTTGGTGAGGCGACCTGATTGCAATTCGGGCCGTGATCCTAAAATTTACCTTGGTGAGGCAACCTGATTCCAATTTGGGTCGTGAGCCTAAAGTTTGCCTTGTTAAGGCGACCTGATTCCAATTCGGGTCATGAGCCTATAGTTTGCCTTGGTGAGGCGACCTGATTTAGATTCGGGTCATGAGCCTAAAATTTGCCTTGATGAGGCGACTTGATTCAGATTCGGATCACAAGACTGATATTTGCCTTGATGAGGTGATCTGATTTCAATTCGGGTCATAAGGCTCAAATATAAAAGGGTAATGACCCAAATTATACATTGGGTAGGATGACCTAAATTTTGAATAAGGAGAGATACCTGATTTCGACTTCGAGTAGACAACCTGATCTTGAATTTGGGTCAAAACCCTATAATTTATCACTACATGGTCTAGGCTTCATGTAAACAACCTGATTTCAAATCAAGTCAAGACTCGAAGTGTTTGCTTAAAAGCCTGATTTTGCATGAAGGTAGGTGACCTGAATTCAATCAAGTTATGGTCACCTGACCTGAATTCGATTTCGAATAAATGACCTGATCGGTTCAAGAAAAATTCAAGTCTTCATAATAAATAAATTTTCCATCTCACTCGGAGTTTGATTCAAAGAACTTTAAGTTTGGGTTTATGGTACACACGCGCCACCAAAATGAAGGAAGTCTCGAGAGACATAAGTATTGGAGGTGATTAAGAAAAAAAGACCTGAATTTAATACATTCTTGATATACATATTTATCTATCTATCTATTTATATGTATAAAGTGAGGCTTGATACGGCATGGGGGGTTTTAGGTAATTTGGACCGTGCCGTCGAAGGTTCCTCCGGCTTAGGATCGGTTAGGTATGTGAAACGGCTCCGTCCTCTTTGTGAGGCTATGCGTCCGGGGCACATAGACTGTCAACCTCGCCCTCCTGACGAGGCCGAAGCTCCCAAAGTCGAGGAGACCTACGGCCTCACAATTGTACAGGTCGCTTTCAGCACTGACAGTCCAAGTCAAACTTAAAGTTCTTCCCTATATAAATACCCTTCACAAATGTCCAAGTAAGCCAAGACTTACACTTAGAGACACACAAGAGATTTAAGGGAACTAACTTACTCTCTCTAGAAGTAGGATCATTCCTTCACTAGACCTGAGATCCACCACGTAGCCGCTCGGCTTCGTGGTAAGCCTCGTAGGCTCGGATAGGCCGTAGACGCTTAAATACTTCTCACCTCCCATTTTTTCCTAAGTCCGATAACCTAACTTGAAGACTGATCGGAAAGAGGCACGTGCTCCTCATCTCTACTACCTTTCGGATCGTGTCAAAACATTGGTGCCGACTGCGGGGACTACGTGAAAAATTACCGTTTCCTGCATCTAGTCTTCATCGAGTTTTCCAGGTTCAAACACACAGTGCCTTTTCGGGTAACTTTCTTCATAAATCTTATAAACTTACCGTTATTGTCTCTTACTCATGAGGATCAAGACCGCAAGTGCCGAGTATGATCTAGAACCAGAAACCGCACCACTTGCTTTTTCCCCTATGACCAGAACCGGTCGTTTCCGGGAGCGAAACCAGAGACCTTATCATACTCCCTTCGAGGAGCAAAACGATATCATAATAAGGCTCGTAAAACCTGTCAGACATGCCAATGAGAAAGCACATGACGATAGTTTGAGTTACTCCAATTCCTCGAGTGGAAACATGCGTACCGCAATCAATATGCGCCTCGCTCGCAGCTCGATGCCTTCTGCTCTGTGGCCTGCTCCATTACCCAGGCGCGCCCAGACTCAACAGCAGCAAGAAGCTACATCACGACCTCATGGTCAGTCCGCCCGGTCATCTAGGCCCGGTAGAGACCTCAGGCACATAATGAGGAATCGTAATGCCCTAGAGGGGTCAGAGTCGTTCGACGATGTACGAAAACTTCTTGAGAGGATCAAAGTATGGAGAATAGCAGAGGATTCTCGACGTCATGCCGACATCTCTCTGCCATATGACATGCGTAGGCTCTGAGAGAGGAACCGTCCTAGTTAGGACAATAGCGGTACCCATAGGCAGTTGCCTCTTCCTCCTCGGCCTCGCTCTCCGCAATCGCCTGGAGGAGCTCCGCAACTCGACACACGCCGATCGCTTCGACTGTTGGAAGAGGAAATCCAACTCTGCGTCCGTGAAGAATTGACTTGAAGGATGCCGCCCCCTCCATCACGGAGCTCGGCCGCATCATACTACAACGCTTTCGCACATGCATACTACCCTTTGCATCAGTTTACCCAAATGTCGGGAATGCCTGCGTACTACATGGCCAACACATCTACGTCTGCACATAGCGGATTTCCAACCGGTTACGCTATTTACTACAATACTACATACGGGCAACCATCTATACCTCCCCCGGCTCTAAGCCGTGCTCCCCCTACCACTAAGCCGAGAATCTCCGCTCGGTCAGACCCCGGTTCCTCCACATTTGATCGCTGGATACGACACACCGGCCCCAAGAGTGTCGATGAAGGGAAAGGCCTTGTTACCGCTGGCCACACTGCAACCTCTAACACAACCCTGAGTTTGTTGGAGGAGGACCTAGAGGGTATCTAGTTTCTGCATTCTGACCTGCTAGTTATCCGATGATGATAGTCAATATGTCAGTTATGAAGGTCTAAGTAGACGATGATAGTTCCATTGACGTCCTTTACTACCATGTGTACCAAGCCATGGCTCTAATGGACTCACATCTGTCACCATCCCCAAGACCGATCTACGCGGTCAATAGGGTTGAGATCTCCGTGAAAGGCCGTATTCGGCTCCCCGTGACCATTGGGACCGGAGCTCATAAGTCCCTGCAGATGATCAATTGGCTGATCATAGATGGCCCTATAGAGTATGATGTAATTTTTGGCAGAAGAGTTATATCGGCTTTCTTCGGCGTGACATCTTTTCTCTATCAAGCCTTTAAGTTTTCCACTTCTAGTGGTATTAGTACTATACGCGGTACCTAGGCCGAAGCCAGGAAACACCTCGCGGCGACCGTAGAGTCAAAAGTGCACAATGGATTAGCCGACCCCTCAGAACGCGCGATGTCCATGCAGTCGAGAGTCATCGCAGCGTCATAAGCATCACATCAAGCCTCTAGACATTCTCCGATTACAGATCACAATGCCCGGGAAGACCTCACTACCCCTCAAGCGAAGCTGGTGCAAGTCATGGCTTCGACCCAAGCCCATCCGGCCCATGCCAAGGAGCCCAAGGAGCCTAATGAGCTCAAATCCGGAGGGAATGCCCCGAGAAAGAGCCAAAAGCCACTGTCTGCCATGCCTGAGTCCTTCTCCACCGACAGTCGGGGTCCGACTTGCCCCAAGGCCTTGCCCTACGGCACCTGGAACGCAAGCATCATTTCTCAAAGGTTAGTGAGTACAACCTTTAAACCTCAGGCTAGTTACTATCCGTAGATTACTATCAACAACATGATGGTTAGGATTGCTAGAACTGGTAGCTATAGACATAGCTTAGAGCCATTATCTCCTACCCCTAGTGTATGCCAGATAGAATTGAACCTGGCGGAATACACCTTAGATATTGGGTTTGATAAATCCCTCAGCCTCGTGGCTTTCCCGACGAGACCAAGTGCCAACCACGACAGATTTAAGGTTGTCGCCAAAATGCTGGATCTAAGTAGCATTGGAAGAGTGGAAAAAGGCACCAATAATGGCAGATGCAAAGGCCCCAGCTCTTCGACACTATCAGGAGGACTTTCGTAGAAATTTCGGAACACCGGAATTTTTTTGAAGAGTTAGGACAACATTTCACCCCTCTTGCTCCTCTAGCAAATACAAGGAGAGAGGAATGTCCGTTTGCTTGCCCTATCATCTCCACCATGGCCTTTGACTCATCGCCAGTCAAGAAAGAGGATCAAGCTCTAAGACTGGTATCTTATGCCGAACAAGCCTATTTAGAGGCTGAAGCTCTCTGCCCCCAAGCTGAGAAATTCGCCTCTGTTCCGGTCATGATCAACATCCTAGGAAATGCTAACACCTTGAGGGGCTCCCAAGCCATAATTGGAAAGTGCCATCCTAGCACCATGGAGCCCACAAGACGTGAAGAAAGCACCGAGTATATGATCGAACGGTTTCCTGCTCGGCCTCTAATCCGCTCCCCCAACAAGAAAAGCATAAGACCTCTGACTCAACCCTCATCGCCGGCCTGGGACAAACCAGCATGTCTATCGAAAGGCACTCGCAACAAACGTCATCTATAAAGGAAAAGCACCCGCCGGTGGTGACACCACAAGTTCCAGGCAAGACCATACCCGAAAAACCCTCGTTAATGGCACCAATACTGTAATGAAATCCTAGTTTCCCGCTCGAGCAGCATGACTCCTCCAACCGGATACTGCGCCCTGAAGGCCGAAGAACCGCATGAAGCCCAGGACACGTCAAGCCGTGAGACATTCCACCCCTCCTCAATGCCGTCCGCCGCCACACTCGACACCTATCACCACAACTGAAAGTCATCCTTGACTAGTACATGATGAGCTTCCATATAACATGGCTCTCCTGGAAACAATCTTATTCGGTCCTGCGCGACATATTTTGTAAGCCCATCCGAGGCACGAAAAATTTTCTGTTAACTATGTGTAAGTCCCATGAGCAGTACCATTCGACACATGTAAAAAATCCTAAGAAAGACGTGGTGAGGCCTCGAGCAAAGGATGAACATAGACCCGACAATCCTTTCGATTGATAAAATTCTTACTGAAACCCACGAACGAACAATTGCAGACTAAACCGCCGATTAAGAGATACGCCCACCCCAGTGCCTCTCTTTGTTCAGGCGATGTAAGGATTCAGAGTCCCACAAAAGGTCAAGATGTTGGTTAAGAGCTTAAGCCACGCCGAACACTTCCTTCAAAATAGGACAAATCCAGCAAGCCCTAAAACGAAAAGGTCAGGCCGAAGGTTTAGTGCTATGACCACACTAAAGCTTCCATATACTTAGGCAAGGATCTTCACTACACCTAAGCAGCAGAAATAGATAAGTTGCCTGTTAAGAGGTACGCCCACACCGACGCCCCTCACGAGACTGCAGAACTAAGAGGTCAAGATGTCGATTAAGAGGTACGCCCACCCCGAGTACTTCCTCATACATGGAAAATCTGATAAGTCCCAGAATCAAAGGTCAAGCAAAAGGTTAAGAGCTACGACCATGCAAATGCTTCCTCATAGGCTAAGATTCCAAATCTTCAAAAGACAAAATCACGGCTAAGAGCCCAAGATCGAAACCTATGATACATTCTATTCCAGACATGCAAAAGTTTTCTAAAGTCCAGAAAGCAAAGCAGAGTAAGAGGTACGCCCAACCCAACAGTAGACATCGGCAAAGAGGTACGCCCACACCGACATTCATCTTGTTTGGACGATAAAAAAGAGAAATTAAGACCTGAGAAACAAAAGAGAAAAATGTCAACTAAGAGCTACTCCCACATCAACGCTCATTCTTGATAAGGCAGCAGTAAAGCCTACAAAGAGGGATAAGACGTTGTCTCGCCAAGATGAATCCGACGCACCCACTATAAAGCAGAAAGGGCTAAGACGTCGCCTCACCAAGATGAAGCCGACACCCCCAGCTAAACAAAACAAAGATTCAGACAAGAGCACTGAATAAGTAAGATGCCGGTTAAGGGCTACGGCCATGCCGTTGCCAGCCTTTGCTTGAAAACAAAATCAAGTCAAGTCCTAAATTAGTAAAGTGAAGCCAAACATCAATAGCACCTAAGCCATCGCCTAGAGTCGAAGGCTCATTTTTTTTGGGACATGCCTAATATAGAAGCCAAAGGCTACGAGCTAGCTTCAGAAAGAATGCAAACCGTCAAAGGCCGAAAGCCATGGGCTGGTCTTAGACAAATATTTCAAGCAACTCCCAAGTGAAATGAAACGATAGCGAGTGTGCAAAACAGAAAGCTAAAGAAGCATGGAGTTAAGCTATTGCACTCATAAGTCAAAAGCCTCGCCGAGGAAAGTATACAAAATTTGATATCTACAAGGCCAACAGGCCGATATCTATGGCACACATGCCAGAAAAGCTAGCAAAAGCTACCACAAGCCAAAACATCCAAGGAATCCCTGAACCTAAATGTGAGCATCTCGAGGAGAACCACATGGAGGTAT
Source organism: Rutidosis leptorrhynchoides (assembly GCF_046630445.1). Lineage (NCBI taxonomy): Eukaryota > Viridiplantae > Streptophyta > Magnoliopsida > Asterales > Asteraceae > Rutidosis > Rutidosis leptorrhynchoides. Next base: position 82,180 of record NW_027266542.1, on the reverse strand, counting down.
TTCCGGTGAAGTAAGAGCCTAAATGTGAGCATCACGAGGCTCCATCTTCTTGATAAAGGAGAGAATCAATGAAATCCTAGGCTTCAGCTTTTTTCCTTTCTCCCTCGGCCTCACATCCTTGATCCTCCTGATGGCAAATAGTAGGAGCCACTCGTCTCTTCGCGTCATGATCCACATCGCCACATTCCAAGTAGTAGCTACGGCTTCATTGAACGCTCCCCTGTAAGGATTATAGAGCTTCTTGGCGAGTGCCACATCTAGGAATATACCCTACATAGTTCCTACGACTTCACTGAACGCTTGGGCCTTGTAAGAGTTAGAATATTCATCAGCGAAGTAAGAGCAGCAGTAGCGAAATCCTCTGAGTGCTGATATTTGGCTACGATTCCTGCAGCATCATCCTCAATTTCCACAAGCTACTCGCTCAAGTTTTGTTCTCTTCCTCGAGGTTATACACCTTGGCCAGAGCAAGACGGAGTTGCTCCTCCACATCATCAAGATGGATATGCTTATCAGCTAGTTTTCTCTCGAACTCCTCCAAGCCTTTCTGAGCAGTCTGAAGGGCCCGTCGCTGCTCTTCATGCCTCCTGAGCAGCTCTTGAGCATTATCGACGGCCTCAAGGCATAAAGCCGAGCAAAGTGAGCAAATGAACAACCGATATTCTAAGTAGGATAATGGATCAAAGATAGGAAAGGGAGACACTCACCAGTACATTATGGTAAAAAATGTCATCCACCACCTCATGTAGCCTCTTGGCTCCCAGCTTCGTCAGGTCGTCATCAGATACGACCTTGACCGCCCGCTCAGCGGTCAAATGCATGTCACTTTCCAAGGGAGTCAGGCTTGGTGCATCCTGTAAAAGTTGCCACTCTTTGCCAACTTTGCTTGACACCAGTCTGATCACCGCCTTCTTGAAAAGATCATCCTCGACCCCCTAATTTTGACCTTGCTCGCCTCCGGCTTGGTCTACAGCCCTAGAACGAACTATGGAAGGAGAAAGCCGCCTCTTCCTGTCTTGGGGAACATTAGATGGAAGCTTACCGTCAGAGCCACATGCCTTTCCTTTTCCTGTCTCCCTCGAGAAACAGCGAGCTGATCTAGGAAAGCCGATAGCTATTTTGGCATCATCAACTTCTATAGCTCTACCAGCTGTACAACTAAAAGAAAATGATTAGAAACTCTAACATAATCAGAAACAAGTCAAGATTTGGAGATACGAGAAAAGCAAAGGAGTATGATGCCGAAGGAAGGCAGGGCACAAAACTCCTAGGCTTCCTACCAAAAGAATGCCGAGACATGCCACCTCAATAGACTCGTCTATCTCCAAGACCTCAATTATTGCGCCCGATTTATAGTTGAGCCCATGGGATGGCGCATCCGAACACTCTCCGTAGACGGATCTCCCCTTAGCTCCGGGATCCGAACATCGAGGCTGCCACCTTTTATCTGGCTATGGAGGCCGACCTCTACCCCCAGCTTCGGCCTCGAAATCATAATAGGAGTCGAACCCCATTGGCGATAAGGAATGATGGCATCCTCGGCCTTATACAACTCCTCGAAAGATGAAAGCAGCCAAATTCACCCTGCTCAACCAAGAAACGAGCCCAACCACATCGAAATAGAGGGCAAACCCCTCATAATTTCCAGCTCAGTTCTTGGAAAGAACAGACGAGCTCGTACAACCCCCATATGTCTAGCTTGGTCAATTAAAGTTTTACGATGTGTCGGACTCCCGAATGCCTGTCTAAGAATGATATCTCTTAAGCTAGTTCACCGTGAGACGGGCCACTCAGGCTTCCAATTCCACTCTTAGAAGGAATCTAAGAGCTTGTATGATCATCAGCTGTAACACCCTTCACACCACCGATATCATAATAAGCCGAAGAAATGGAAAAAATCGTACCTATCCGCAATAACCGCTCGGAGTTAGCCATCCTCGACTCCTCGAGTTTTGATGGAAGACTCCATCAACCTCGGCTATGTTACCGCTCTCTCCGAAGTAGGATCATTTCCTCACTAGACCTGAGATCCACCACGTAGCCGCTCGGCTTCGTGGTGAGCCTCGTAGGCCCGGATAGGCCGTAGACGCTTAAATACTTCTCACCGCCCATTCTATCATAAGTCTGATAACCTAACTAGAAGACCGATCGGAAAGAGGCGCGTGCTTCTCACCTCTACTACATTTCAGATCGTGTCGAAACAAGGCTAATAAAAAGGCCTTGCTCAAAAAGTAACTTACCCCAAAATAGATATGTGGTAAGTTAAAAATAAAAAAAAAATGCCAAAAGTGACGAAACCTATAAAATGGGTCACATAGGTGAGTCTAATAAAATAGCCAAGGTTGAGATTAGCTTACCCGAAAATAAATATATGATAAGTTAAAAATCAAAATGCCTAAAGTGACGAAACCTATAAAAATGGATCACATAGGTGAGGCTAATAAAATAGCCAAGGTCGAGATTATCTTACCCAAAAATAAATATATGGTAAGTTAAAAATCAAAATGCCTAAAGTGACGAAACCTGTAAAAATGGATCACATAGACGAGGGTAATAAAATAGCCAAGGTTGAGATTAGCTTACCCGAAAATAAATATGTGGTAAGTTAAAACTCAAATTGCCTCAAGAGATGTAACCTATAAAAATGGGTCACTTAAGGCGAAGCTAATGAAATAGTCAAACTTGAGGTCAGCTTACCCGAAAATAAATATCTGGTAAGTTAAAACAAATTACGTAAAAGGACGTAACCTATAAAAATGGGTCACTAGGCAACGCTAATGAAATAGCCAAACTCGAGGTTAGTTTACCCGAAAAAAAACATATGGTAAGTTAAAATTCAAATCGCCAAAAGGGACGTAACCTAAAAAAAAAATGGTCTCTTAAGGAAAGGTTAATAAAACAGTCAAATTCAAAGCTAACTTACCCAAAGATAAATAAACAGAGGTGGTAAAAAAGTCACCTATAATTAGGCTAAAAAAGGCCTAGCTCAATAGGTAGTTTATTTGAAAATAAATATCAAGTAAGTTAAATCTCAAGTTGCCTAAAGAGACGATGAAATTTTGAAAAAATAAATAAATAATAATATAGGTTATGTATTATATCCGCATGAAATATGGTCAAAATTAAGTCAATTAGGTCAAACAAAGAATATAGGCCTCAAGGGTGGAGGAAAGCCCCACAACTAAAGGACATAAACCTTGACAAGGCCATTGGAAGCCTCTGGTGCATAAAGAGGGCCTGACCCAAATCATGAAAATCGCATAGGATTGGAGAATGCTAGAGTGCATGGGAAAGGCTAGATGAAAATGAGAATATTTGAGAAGCTTCCTCAAAAATGCTCTAATCAAAACATAAATGAAAGATATTTGATTCTCTTTAAATAAGGAAAGTCAATTAGGTTAACACCTGATATCACGGAGGCGAGGCAGAAAATGACATATAAGGTAAGTGAATAATCGCTATTAAGGCTATATTTTGTTTATATGACCCATATATGGAAGAAGGTATATTCAAGACATATTCATGTTCAGGAAAGGAAAGTGATTACGCCAACGCCCAAAACCTCAGGAGAAGATCAGATAAGATTTATATGGTAAGTGGAATATTCGCCAATTAAGACGATATCCTGTTTAAATACCCTACATTGTCTTCCCTAACTATAAAAAGAGGAGTTATTTCATTTGCAAAGGATTCGAAAATCAGACAGCTGACACTACACACAAATTTCTTGTTTTCCAGACGTCATTTTCAGAATTTCACCCAGGTGAGCCTCCACCCTCATTAGCTCGGACTCATGCTCTTAAAAAGGAGTACATCAAAATTTGGGTCCAAAATAGTTTTGTGGCTGAGATCTTCGAGGACGAGTAGTCTAAATTTTGTTTTAAAATAGACGTTAATCAAGAGATTCATAGGAGTTGTATCACAATCGCGTTGATATATACTTTGAGATTAATAAAATATTAGTTTCGTATTTATTTGTTGCTTTGAATTTCGTATGTTAACCTTAACCCTAGCCGTGTGATTTTTCATAGTCTACATTTTCCAATTCTGCAATATAAGCCATATTTGACAGGTAATAAAAATCCAAATTTCAGTTCACTATCAATACTATCAATACGTTTAATTTTGTATTACCATTTTTTAAAAATATATAAATTTTATATGTTGCTGGTATATATTTTAGGGAAGAAAAATTAAATTTAGAGAAAAAAAAAATTAAAAGAACAAATCTTGTATTGTACATTTTTGTACTACATAATACATGCATTTGTATTCAGGCTAAAACGAGAAATAAAAAGTACACCAACAAATGAAAAATTATGTATTACAAAATTCAGTGAAAACCACCTTAAAATCCGCCCCACATTTTCGAAGAAGAAAGATCTGTCCATGACCATCGTCTCAAATTCATAAAATTTCCAAACCCAAATCAATATGGATCACGGAAATATGATGCATGACATGCCAGGAATGGCGTCATCATCCGCGCCGGCGGCGATGAATGAGTCGGAGAAGGAGATGATGCATATGAGCTTCTATTGGGGAAACTATGGCTACATCCTTTTCACAGGATGGTCAGGGACGAGTCCAGGAATGTACGCTTTAGCCCTAATATTTGTTTTCTTGCTTGCAGCTTTAATCGAATGGCTTTCTCATGCTCAATTGATCAAATCTGGATCTAACAATTTCGTCGCTGGAATTATCCAGACGGTTTATGCACGCAATCAGGATGAGCCTTGCTTATTTGGTCATGCTTGCTGTCATGTCCTTCAATGTCGGAGTCTTGATTGTTGTGATTTTAGGACATGCTGTTGGTTTCTTCGTTTTTGGCAGTCGAGCTACGAAAAATTCAGACGACAAGCCGCTCAGTTATGGAAAACATTCTGATCTTCCTCAGATGAGTTGTTGATGTATCGATCGACGACTCAGATCTCATCTGGGTTTTTTGTTTTCACCTGGTTGTCATAATTTAATTACCCCGACAAATGTGGGTTTCGAATATGAAAAAATGTGATAGAAAAATAAAATAAGATAGGATAGGATGTTATGAGTCGATCAATCTCTAATTCGATCATTCTGAGACTGCTTTATCCGAAATTTAATTCCTCCAGTTTCTATCAAATTAATCCGGTCTCGAAAATCATGCAACATGAGTTTCATCTATGAGACAATAGGCATAATTATGCGGCAATCTTTACATACTGAATACTACATCTTTTTCAAATAATTTATTTTTTTATTTATTTAAATTCATTAAAAAATTAATATATAAATATAAATATATGGATTTTCAATGAATTTAAAAATAAAAATGACGTAACATTCAAATATGGTAAGAGTACTTAACACCAAATATTGTGTACGATGCGTCGAATTATTATTAGGATTTATTAGACAGAAAATAGCAAAAGAGGCAGAGGATGGTATAAACAATAAAAGCCATCATTTTTATGACACATCCTCTTTTATTTCACCCTTCTTTATTTTTAAAATTTTAATTTTGAAGTTTTAAAAAGATTTTCAGTCTTACCTTGTCTTCCCTTTTATTGGTCCTAATTCCTACATTCTTTTTCCTATCCTTTCTTTACACCATTCCATAACTAGCGAGGGAATATTGAAAGGGCATATATAGCATAACTTTTCGTTCGACACAGACCCGATATTTATCCCGGTCGGCCGTGTAATTAATAGGTCCATTCTTGAGGAAGATGAATCTCTTGATGAATATTCATTGTCGGCACCGACGTCCTGCTGTCGTCTTGCTCTTTCTGTGCATACATGTTACTTCTGCCTCCCTTTAAATCATCTACATCCAAAATCAAATCGACGGCCCCATGAATTTTCTTTAGAAATCAAAGTATATTTTTCGGCAACCACTAATAAATAAATATCATTCCTAATGCAAATCTGAATGAGATTCGATCGAGTCAAGATACAAATTAATCTACAGTACTAGGAAGGAAGTTGAGAATATACTATTTCGACTAGAAGAATCGGATCTTGTTGTGGCATCCACTTTGTCAAAGTGGAGCTTTAGAGCGTGGACCACTCTCGCAGGTATAAGCACAGTGGAACAACCTGATCAGATCAAATCAGAACAGGATATAAAAATGTGCATCACATTTTCTACAATAGGAATATAAAAAGCTCAATTAGGAATATTTTTCTACAATTGTAAAAGCTCACAAAGGAATATAGTTTTGAACATGAAAATGATAAATGAACTCATTATTACTCATTCAACTCTCAACTCTTCAGAGTATGAGTCCATGGAATGAGTTTAAAAATTAGGCTTCAGTTTTGAACATTGCTAGACTACAAAAATAAAAAAGAGAATCTTTCTTGTCGTTGGGGGTATTTTTGTCGATTTTTATATCTCTCATCATTTCTCTTTGTTCTCTTTTCGTCCTTTAGAACGACTCATATAGTTTTTTCTTTGAATTATATTTGCAAGCACAAGTGAACCAAAACAAGTGGGGCCAATAAGGAAATGATTCGATTTCAGATTAGTTGAAACGTTATAATCAACTATTAGCGATAAAAAGGAATCTATCTACGATCTAAATAGCAAGTGGAATCCTAAAGAATCAAAACCAACCAACCAAACAAACAAAGCTATTAAAGAATCAGAAGAAAATTTTCCAAGTTAATTATTGATCACAATATGTGATAGGTGTGAAAGTCCACTTTAATACACTAACCACTACAAAACAACTAAAGGGGGGGAAGATAAGCACATGACATAATATATAGTCTTCCCCCGACAAATCAAATACTAAAACTTTACGACAAAAATGTAAAGCAACCATGAAAAGAAATCGCTAATCTAATCGAGCACAATAAGACACGTTGGCCAAATGATTATTCGGGTGGAATTTTATTATAGGATTAAATTCTTCATGGATGCGAAGATGACTATCATACCGTATAATCAAAACCTAATAAGAAAATAGTAGTAGTATGTTTGTTTACTTGAAAAGGAAACGATACCTGATTTCTTGCGTGATTCATTCGAATCGCCCCGCTCCACGCGGCAAGAACACTCCAGTCCCACCTGAACCCGACCCGTTTAGGAAAACGGCTCTCATCCCCGACCCAACTGGCATCTGTTGTGGTCTCCATTGAACGTTGTTTAAATTTCTAAGTTGTTGGTGCTTGGATTCTAGTTTTGGAGACTCGTTGACCAAATTTTTCTTGTTCATAGCTTGCTGCTTTTTCATAATCTGCTCTTGCTGAAGACATTGAAGTCACAATTAAGAAAATTGAAATCAAAATTTAAGAAAGTAAAATAACAGAGCGAATACTAACTTGAGTGGCTCTGATTTGTTCTCAATGAGAGTTTGATTGGACTGCAATCCGACATATTGGTTACTCACTGAAGCAGAATCATAGCTTGTCTTAAAAAAAAAAAACCAACTTCAGATTTCATTTCAAAACGAAAAGGTCGAAATTTCATGTTGAAAAGATAATAAAGATGTCACCTTTACTTGCTTTTCATCGTCTTGAAACATGTAATGAGTCATCTGGCGAGTCAACTGAGTCATGTATTCGTCGGCATCTTCTTCTTCGCTACTCTCTGTTTCAGTCGAACCCAGCTCGGAGCTAGAATCATACGAGCTAAAGAAAGATGACATGTTTTCCGAGTAGGAAGGAGACAACAACCATTCTTTGTTTTGTCTGTCGGCAGACATCATTAATGAAATTAAAAGCTTTCAACTCAAAAAAACAGAGCTTTTGCTTAGAAATTCAGATTTTATTTTATTTTATTTGCAGTATTGCTGGCTGAAGTATTCCGAATTGTGTCACTCTCAGAGTGACAAAAGGAAGTAAAGATAGGATTTGGAGTAGAGAAAGAGAGTTTATGATCGTGGCAGTGATCAAGTGTTAAGGTTTGGGAAATAGAAAACAAATACACAAGTATATATACAAGTAGTTATTAAAGACAGGGTACTTGAAGTCCTGTCTAGGTGGGCTTTTGGTGAAGCTGTTCTGTTGTGGGTTTATTCGTTGGACAGTTAATTTGTTGGTTGCTTTGTTTGCTGCCGTCCTAATACTCAAACCTGTCCTAAAAAAAAAAACTTTATTTTGAAATTAAAAAAAAAAAAAAAAACTTTTGACAATCATTCATGGTTGAATTTTTTTAATAAAATCTTAAATACAAACCACACGCCCCACTATCCGCTCCGTTAAAGTCAATCATATGACCTTACAATGGAAACTTATTCTGTATACATCCATGTACTAATGTATTCTTCCGAGTTCCCAAATACAAATAACGTCATAAAATATTATTGAACAAATTGTTTTTATCCAAGTAGTGTATATGAATGAAGATATCAATTTAGGAGTTAAATATACAGATTAATAATTCTAATGTCGAAAATAAAGCAATTAATTTGGCGGAGTATCGAAACAAGCTCAATCGATTAATAGCGGAGAAAGTCCCATTCAGCTCAACTTACAAAATTTGAGCAAATGAAGTTAGATAGTACCATTTTTGTATTTGAATATGTGAATTTTTTTTTTTAGGCATGAATATGTGAATCTTAGAAAGACATTAATTTCTAAATAAATCTTAAAAAATAAAACAATCTCTCTAAAGACGGATGGAAGAATAGTCCCTTACAAATAGAAAGTCAACGAACGTAGTAAATTTCTTATTCTTTTTTCACAAAGAGCAAGTCAATGAGCTAATCCAAAATGAGATCATCGAAAAACTCACTTAAAGAAAAATCATTTTACGAGAAGAGTCGAATTTAAGGCATGTTCCACTACATTAAAAAAGAAAAGAAAAACCAAACAAAAGGTCTGTTCCACTTTTGGCTCTTCAATTATTTTGTAAATTTATTTCTAGAAGAGAGAATGATCTGTATTTGTATTTATTTATGAGTGGAGGTGGGTTTAGTTGAGGTCACGTGGTCACATAGTCAACAGAGTCAGCTGATGATATGGGACTTGTTGAGCTAATTTTATGCCTCACAAATTCACAATTGGAGAATGCAATTCAAACGAATTTATAAGATATTACCCCATCCCACTTCCGCTACATATTTTTTAAATATAATAAAATATAATATAATTTGATCTAAATAAATAATAATGGAACAAATTGCAATCGTTTCATCGAAAAAAAGTTTTGCCTCTTGCATAAACAGGAGATTTAAGAACTAACAACGAATCAAAAATAGACATAAGATAAATTTAATTTTTTAAATTTATTTATGTTAAGAGTGTGTTTGGTTAATAACACACTATTGAAGTTCTTTTTTCTCTTTATACATAAATATTAGGACCGTTTGATTCAATGGATTAGTTTTATGGGATTCGAGACAGGTTTAGGATTAACACCGGACTAGGATTCGAGTTTTGGATTAAGAAAAACGTGATTCCATTTAGATGGTGGTGTTGAATTCATAGAATTAACGTCTTGAATCATGTTGAGCGTTTGGATAGCAGAGTTTATTCATGGGATTTATAACACAACTACCCATTTGCCCTTGAACGTACCGTTTTGATCTACTTCTTACCTTCACGATTACATTACATATTCAATTCTATCTACAAACACAAACCATACTATTTTACATTACATATTCAATTCTATCTACAAACACAAACCATACTATTTTACAAGAAATCCAGTCTTTCATACACTAATTTATAAAACCGAGTAAACAAATAAAGTCTAAACAACTGAATTGTTTTTTATTTACATATGGCATTTCGATCAATTAGGAATCGAACATATGCTTCATTTTTCTCCGGTTTGACTGATCAATACATGTCCATGCCCATCCTTCATTACCATTATCAAGTTCAAGGCTGGCACCCACTAGTCCAAGGTCTTGAAGCTTTCCATCTTGACCAACTCGGCCTGCAAAAAACAAACAAACATTTCAGAAGACTAGTCATTAGAACATTATTTAGCAAGTTGAAAGAAAACCCATAAACAAGTATACAATACCATGATATCTATTTTACGCTTCAACATCTTCTCGTTGAAGCTCAAATGAGAACCTATAATGCCAGTAAGGTTCCCCAATTGCTGGTTCTGCACAGTAAAACTGTGGCGTCCGCATTTCGACCCCTCATGTGGGTCTAGTATGGGGCCCGTTGATACCTTCTATCATCTGTGGAATTTGGGCCCTAGCCATGCCTCATAACCTGAACCTGCTTAACCTGAAGAAAATATATATTTTGTAGAAATCTGTAAGCTATATGCTTAGTGAGGTTTTCAATAATCATTTATCAACACTTAAAACTATTTCAATTTTCAACTTTTGATAACATATTCAATATTCACAGAATATTTTAAATCAATCAATCAGTTGTTTTAATTTGATATATACCATATCAAATTTTAACACAATATGAACCCAACAGTGAAAATCAATAACGGATCAAGTTACGATAGCTAGTCGTAACAATCCTCCCTACGTATGTGAGAACCTATGCCAGGAACTCGACCCTACTAGACGCTGAGTAACAGTCATAGTAAAATGTACAGTCTGATCAGAGGTACAAGACTGTCCATAATCTGCCTTTTGAATAATAAATACCACTTGGGTTGAACTTAGACAACCGTCAACAAGTGGTGGAATTTTTTATGGATTCTTATACAATTTTATTTCAATAAAGCAAAATTTGCTTTAATTTATTTGAAGAATATTTTCTTCAGTTTTTTATATACCAAAATTTCTATTTATATGTATAATATTATGTCGTATATAAATGAGTTTAAAACAATAAATAGATGTTATACAACATAGTATATATTTAGCAAAAATTTAAATTATCACATAATGAAAAATAACTCACCTCGAAATAATTGTACGCCCGATTTTACATCAACAAGTCTAACGACCTGTTAGAATTATCAAAATTAATCAATCATCTAATTAAATACATCATAGAAATATTACTCGTATTAAGACGGTCGCTCTCGTATTCTACGACAGTATTTTATCGATTAATCATTTTAAATATAACTTTTAAGACAATTAATTCATAAAAAATATTTTCTATATGAAAAATATTTTAATAAAATCAAATTATGATAATGATTAATCCAAAATAATTTATTATTATATGTACACATTTATTTTAAATAAATACCAACTTCAATTTATTAATTGACCAATTATATACTTTAAAATCATTTAAATAAACCATAATTTAAGTTTTATTAAATCTGATTACTAAACTACAAAATTTTTACAGAATTAGGTCTGGAATATTAACATTAAGCTATTGTAAAAATTTGATAGATTTAGATCGGATAGAAATGATTTTATTAGGTTCGGAAGATAAAAATATCCATTTTAGGGTTTCAGTTTAGGGTTGGGAGTCAAATTGGGGTGAGTGAACCGTATTTCGGACCGGGCTGCATGAATAGTGATATTAGGCCGAAGGCCCAAAACGCAAGCACTGGGCCGACTCTCTCGACCCATCCGTAACTACTAACTGCTTGGCAAGACTGTAAATATTTCCAAGTCCGGAGGGTAAAATAGTCATGTAAGAATTCTGACCAGTTCAACTCAACTATAAGACCGACTGACCGAATCGGTTCAATCACAATTTCCTTTCTTCTCCGGATAACTCTCTCTCGACTCTCTTCTCTGTAACTCGTCGCCGTGTCGAATCCGGCCCAGAATCCGAAAATTGTGGTCGCATCGATGGCGGACGAGACGCTGGTCACGATTCTAAGGTTAGTTTTGTTTGATTTTGTTTAATTTGTCTTCAATTTTGAATTTGCGGATTCGGTCACAAGAACAAATTTTGGGGTTTTGCTCAGATTTTTTATATGTTGTTCTACAATGAATTCTAAGCTTTCTAACGTAGTCTTTATTTTAATTCGACGTTAAATTTGGCTTGAAAATTTACCTCAAAAATTTTGTTTGTTTGCTGAGGTCCGATTCGGTTTGGAGGAAGTTAACGGTAACGAGGGAAAGCTTTTTCTCTTCTTGAACATGCTGGAAATCGGACGGATTGGGCTGAATTGACTCGAACAGTCACTAAGTTGACTCGGTTGGGCTGGCTCAGTGAGTCGACTCGGTTGAACAAAGCAGACAAGTTTCTTTCTCCCTAATTCTTCCTTATTGCTAAATTTGTTTGCTGTTAGGATTTCGATTTTGATAGTATTAGCTAAATTTACAAAGTTTGAATTTGTACATTACTGGTAATTGTACAGTTTGGATTAATGTTATACCTGATAGGATTTGTAGCTTCGAATTTGATTATTGGTAGTTTGATTTGAATGCTTGGATGGCTGCTTTGATCTCTGCCCGAATATCCTATTATTGGTAAAAATTGAGTGTTTGATTTTCCTGTAAGTTTTCTGTCACATGTTGAACGAATAACAACATGATCTCTCTAGTTTTTATTACCTTGCATGCTGTCGATTTGGAGAGGTTTGGTGGCATTTTTCTACCGACAAGAGTTGAAAATTCATTAGAGTAGAGTGAATTGTAGAGTTGGCTAGAAGAAGATGTCTGATATAAGTCGTGGAGCTTGGTAGGTGGCGGTGGACTTTATTGTGTAATGACCAAAAGTTTGTATTCAGTCAAATTTTGTTAGATTATGTTGAAATGAATCAATAGCTTATACGGTCAAGGTTTGAAATTCCTAAGTGTATGATGTAATTCTCCTTTCCTCTTTATACATTAATGTGTATTATGAATTGTAATGTTTTAGGTTTGTGGAGTGTGAGTTGTATAATCAATTGATGTATTTTTGTGTATATGATCATTTTAAATATTTTTAGTTTAAAGTTTAAAAATCTTAATGTTGTAATTTGGACTTTATTAGTTATTTGATAGTAATATTTATTTGTAATTTTTAAATTTTATTTTGTTTAATGAAAGTTTTTGACATTTAATATCAATTTTACAACGTTCAATTTATTCATTTCGCATCTACGCTCAACTCAATCTAAAATAATTGAAGAAAATTTTATCGCTCTTCTAACTCGTTTCGATAGCAAATTCAACTTAAGAATTTATTTAAGCGACCATTTGGCTCAAATTCAATTAAGAAAATAAACGTGGATCGTGGTCGTTACAAAAACACTGCTTCATGTTGTTGTTGAAACTCCTTCACCTCGCTTGGCAATCAACCCGCTTCTTCTTCCTCTGTCTAAAATATTTTCCCAGCCCATTATCCACCAACTTCTTCTTAGCGTTTTCAGCATCAATTAAACCAGCATCCATTTACTTTTTCTTACCTTCATTTTCAATACCATCATCCTCCATTGTTGGAGTAGAGGACAAAGGAGGGTTTTGTACATCTTCTTAGACATGTGGTTATTCAGTGCTAGGTGGATGGCGTGCAGGACTTGGTGGATGGTGTGGAGGGCTTGATGGCAGTTCTTTACAAGTTGATGTCAGCTTTTGAGGTGTAAAAAGCACAATAGCTCTCTCGTTGTTGGCATTTGTTTTCTTGTCCTTGGAGGCAATTGCTTTCTTTGGTTTTGTTGGTGGCTTTCTTGCCATTGCTGCCCTTGTTCTTGTTGCTAGTCTAGTTAGAAGCTTCTCTTCTGGACTTGCCGGCCTAATTCTTGATGATGCTCTTGTTCTTGTTGCTGCCCCAGTTATTGTTATTGATGGTCCAGTTGGAGGTTGTTGTAGATGGATGGAAAATTCACTTAACTTGGTTCACTATCTGCATAATAAAATCAATTGAGTAATTGAAAAACATCAATTGACATGCATCCATCAACATCTTCACCAATAAATAGAAGTTTAATTAATTATCAAAATCAGTTAACATGCATCCATTACTAGGTACATTAACATACAATTATTGACTATTTGAACAAGACCATTCCACATTAGTACAATCAAAATTAAACAAGATCAATTGGTAAAATCGACTACAGTTGAGTTTGAATTTTAATTTCAAGCAATCTGAATTAACATGCAATTATTGATTATTTGAACAAGACCATTCAACATCTAGTACAATCAAAAATAAAAAGATCGGTTGGTAAAATCGACTACAGTTGAGTTTGAGTTTTAATTTCAAGCAATCTGAAAATTTGAAGTGCAGAAACAAATCCGTACCAAATTCCTTCGAAATGGGTTGTCGTCCTCAGCCTCGTTGTCCAAGAGAAAATTTTCATTCGTCGTCGGTCAATTTTGGCCGCCTTCGTCGCCGTCGATGGAGGTTTCACAAGGGTTTGGAAGTAGTTGAAGAAGAAGATAAAAGGAGTTATTATAACAGGAAGAAAGAATTCGAAACATAAATATCGATCGACGTGGGCATTTTATGTTTTTAATAAAAATATGTGAGGGCATAACTGTAACTTTTCGTCAATAATACACCCCACCCCAATTATTAACGAAGCCTCTTGTCATGGGTATTCGAGCAACTTAGACTTCGCGAATCTAGCATCCAAACGTGAGTATTAGCTTACTTCAGCTTTGCAAAACCCAATCTGCTCCTGAAACACGCAATCCAAACGGCCCCATTATGTGTTAATTATTATATCCTATAATGGATTTGTAAATTCTAGAAGGTCATCATCAAATGCGATTATAATATAATTTTATTAATGTCCTATTTTACCTAACCAAATACACTTTTAGCATAAATAAATTTAAAAATTCAAATTTTACAAGATGTCTATTTATGGTTCGTTGTTAGTTCCTAATTTTCTTGCTTACGCATGAAGCAAGTTTTAACCTTTTCATCAATAGATGAAACTAAAAATAAATCGAGGATCAGAAAAGAGTGAAAATCTATATATGATGAGGAAGAAAATTCTCAAAAACAGAATGAGAGAGATCTTCATTTTTCTGGGTTTTAATTAGAATACCATTAAGTGTCATATGGAATGGAGTACAAGAAGCCATTGAAGAAAAAGAAGAAAAAGAAACGCTTCAATTCAAAGTAAAAATAATTTTACTTGTGAAATATACTGTTGTTGGAAATCTTTCTATAGCAAGTAATGATGAAGAGTTTTAAATTTATTTTACGATTTACAGAAACGTGTTCCTATATAGAAGTGATTCTATGTCCTTAAGGAATTATCACCCCCACTATGTTGCTACTAATTTTATGGACGATATTCCTCTAGGATTTTAAGGAAGCACACGAAATTCCAAGATAGCAAACCCTTATAATTTACTAAAAACAAAACTAAAGAAGCCTTTGAAGTTTAGAGAGGAGATGAAATAATATTGAGTTAACTTATAATTGTTATATATGTTGTCTCATAAAATGATTGTCAGAACACTTATTTATAGTGTTTGACTAAAAAGTGATGACTTTTCACTTATATCCGTCCTACCTTTTGATTTAAATCAAAAGGACATAACTTTAACAATCATAACTCTCCAGGAAATTTTGTTTAATCTCTCCTCAATACTTTTACTTGTGGGATAAGCTATTTAATTTAAACACAAACTACTTTGAAATCTAAAATTCCAACAATCCCCCACTACTTTGTGATTAATTATCTAAGTTTAAGTAGTTGTGCATATAGTAAATATCTTTCGATTTAAATTTACTACTTGTATAAACCCTCAAACCTTACCGAATTAAAATGGTTGGAGCGAAGTCCATTGAACCATCAACCCATATGATAAGGCAGAGAAGTCTTATACACACTCATACTCGTCCTTAGTCAGGCTTGTTTTTTAGTGTTCACTAAATTTACTAGCACCATTTAAATGTCCATGTGCTAATATCTGGAATCATAAAACACTTAACAAAGTTCAATCTAACTTTTGACTAGGAGCGGCACCACTCCATTGTGTTTTACTTAGGTGAAGTTTTGTAAGACAAGTCCTAAAAGACTTAGTTAGTTCTTTGGTCTGCACTCCTTTACTTCAATAAGAGTGTTCTATACACTTACCCTCAGTTTTACATAAGTGCTATATATTTTCCTAGCACTTGTTCATCCGTCATAAAGTAACTTGTTTTTATCTTTTGAACCTTTGATGTTGCGATTCTAGATCAATACGAAAGGTAAGGTTCCCATTACTTTATAACTAGTTATATCCTTTGAAGATCCATAGCCAATGTTGTTCACATGATCATGTTTTTGGCTAATGGTTTAGTAAACGAGTCAACAAGGTTGCCTTTTACATAAACAATTTTTATGGTATCCCTCAAATTATAGCTTTTACCATCACAGTATATTTCGACGATTGGCTTGATTGTGGCCACAATGCTCAATTATTATCATTTTTTTAGCCATTTTATCTCCTTCTCTGTAGTTATAAGAATAATAATTCTTTCCAAGTGGAGTTATACCTTATTTATTTTAATACCAAAGAAATAATATGTCCACCGATCTTTTAATTCATCTTTCATGAAATTTCTTTTAATTGTACACTTATGATTCACCTAAGCGTCATTATTGATTTCTTTCATCCAATATTGCTTGATAATTAAAAATAATCCTACGTTCTTTTATCTCCATGAGATATCCAGAAACTTACTTTTGTTCATCATACTAGATTATTTACACAAGAAAATTTTATATATACTTTATATGTTTTCTAAATTGGTCATAGTTAAACATATGAATTTCATTTTTCAATATTTATCAAGAATTAAATGTGGATACCCCCAATATTTCATCCTTACTATAATCATAAGTTAATATCTATCCATTAAGATTGGTCTTTTTCCATGGTCTAGATATTTCTAATTTTCGTATCCCTTACAAATATGCTCTAAAAATATTTGCATCAAATGATACACAGTGTTTTGATTTTCATTTTCAAGTCATATAAGACTTTCTATTTACAAACTTTCTTTCAAACATTTTCATGAATATCTTCTCACAATGTCTCTGTGAACTTTTATTTTCTTATTCAAGATCATTTGACAATTCTAATCCATTAATATGAATTTTACCTCACATACTATTTTTAAGTATTCAACATGCCATAAATTAAATAAAAT
Source organism: Rutidosis leptorrhynchoides (assembly GCF_046630445.1). NCBI lineage: Eukaryota > Viridiplantae > Streptophyta > Magnoliopsida > Asterales > Asteraceae > Rutidosis > Rutidosis leptorrhynchoides. Next base: position 65,266 of record NW_027266542.1, on the reverse strand, counting down.
AAACAATATGAAAAGTATTTTAAAAATAACAAAATAATCTATTATTATATTTCTAGACAACATGCATACTTTTTCATATCATAATAATTCAAAATTTGGTTACATTATCACACATCATATTTTAAAGCATTATAAATATTATTACGATAATATATTAGAAAACAATACAATTCATAAATAATCAAAATATGAAAAATATCAAGGTTTAAACCCTAATTCATAATTTATCATACCATGTGAATTTAAAATAATTAATTGAATTATTATTATCCATATATAAAATCATGATTTCCTCATAACATTATATGAGAGAATAAGTTAAGAAATTGTGCACCTCTCTTTTTCTCAACATGACCATCGTTCTTCAAATCTATCGAATTTCTTGATATCCACATCGTGTAATTTAGATTCGGTTCCCTGTAGTGATTATAATTCCTTAAGATTGTTGGAAATCCTTCTGTAGCAAGCAATGATGAAGAGTTTAGAATCTGTTTACGTTTTATACCAACGTGTTATAGAAGTGGTTCTATGTCCTTAAGGAATTATCGTCCCACTATGTTGCTACCGGTTGTATGGACGGTATTCTTCTAGGATTTTAAGGAAGCATACAAAATTTTAAGGTAGCAAACCCTTAAAATTTCATAAGAACAAAATTAAAAAACCCTTTCAAATTTAGAGAGAAGATGAAGTAATATTGAATTAACTCGTAATTGTTATATGATCTTGTCTCATAAGATGATTGTCAAACTATTTATTTATACTGTTTGAATGAAAAGTGATGACTTTTCACTTTATATCTATCATATCTTTTGATTTAAATTAAAAAAACATAATTTTAACAATCATAATTCTCCAAAAAACTTTTACAATTCCTTCTTAATATTTTTATTTGTGAAATAAGCTATTTAATTTAAACACAAACTATTTTGAAATCTAAAATTCCAACGATTTGTACTATACTACCAATTGAATATTGTTTGTTTTTCAATATTTCTATTCCTCAGTTCTATACTACCAATTGAATATTGTTTGTTTTTCAATATTTCTATTACTCAGTTCATTAATAATATATCCAGCTAATTAAATTTACATTGTAAGTGGGCCTCTTTTATACAAATGTCTGAGTTTTGATTAGTGCATATTATGCGAATTTGCCTTTAACCAAAGTCACCGTGAGATTATCGTTACCATCATTTTCATTTTCTTTATTAATTAAATCGACCGCAATTTGTTTTAAAGAATCTCTACCGTTTTCAATCCGTCTGGTTTACTTCAATGGTACTATATATGGTTTTCAAACACTGAACAAATATGGATCCATCCAATAGTGCTATATATAGTTTTTTTTCCTCGTAATTAAAGGTTCTTGGTCTAGATAATTCATTAAAAGATGTGTTCATTCGTACTTGCCGTTTGGAGCATGCTCAAACATGATTCAAATATTTTTAAATTTTTTTTTTTTTTTTTTTTTTTTTTATCATTTTTAATAAAAAATATGTCTTTAAGACCATACTTCAAACATGAAAAAAACACACCCTAATATTGCAAGAAGAATTGCATTAATAACTTTGCTTTAGTTTTATCCGTTATGTAGTACATAATTTTCTTTCGATGCTATTATATGGTTAGTATAAGTAAAGGGGGATCTAGATAATTCATAATTCAAGAAGAAAGTAGCTAGGTGGACAGTCACCTGACACACATGCCAGACATTTACTAGAAACTAAGGAAAATCAAATTATCAATCAATGACGTAGTGGGCATGTCTAGGAAAATGTCTCAACTAACATTCAACAACAACGAAAGATTGATCGCCTCAACCATAATAAAAATATCTTTAAGTTTGGCTATTTATTCAAAATATCTTTAAGTTTGACTATTTATTCACATCTTCTTCGATCTTAATGCGATTTGAATATATCTAAAAGAATTAAATTAAGATGACAAAAGATAGGAAGATTGGAGTAGCCATTGACTTCTCAAAGGGAAGCAAGATAGCTCTCAAATGGGTTATCGAAAATCTTCTACAAGAAGGCGATCATCTCTTCGTTATTCATGTTAAACCTCCACAAGATGATCCCGTCTCTCGCACACTCCTTTGGGCCGAGACTGGCTCTCGTACTTAACTTCTATCTTATTTTCTTATTCTAGAGTTCACACCATAATCAAATTTTGTATCATATGATATATATATATATATATTTTGATCGATCACAATATTTCTGATATTGTAGCTTTAATTCCATTGGACGAGTTCCACGAAGAAGAGGTTATGCGGAGCTATGATGTTAAGCTTGACCCTGAGGTTTTGGATATGCTAGATACCACTAACAGGGAGAAACATGTTAGTATAATATGAATCAATCATTTGTAATTAGCATGAAATTTTTGGAAATATAAGTAATTTTTGGTTTTTGGATATGAATATATATGAATATAGGTGACGACAGTGGCAAAGATATACTGGGGCGATGCTAGAGTGAAACTCTGCGAGGCTGTAGAAACTCTGAAGATCGACTCATTGGTCATGGGGAGTAGAGGACTTGGTACTATCCAGAGGTATATATAATTTTTAAATTTCTATTAAACTAATAATTCTAAAATGATTAATTAATTCTATAAAGTTAATTATATATATGATGAGGATGATTTGACTACGTTATGCAGGGTGGTTCTGGGGAAGTGTTACAAGCTATGTCTTGGCAAATACAGCTTGTCCTACTACTGTTGTCAAGGATCCAAGTGCTCATGGCTTTTGAATATCAAACCATTCCAAAGTGTTTATGTTCAATTATTATGAATAAAAAAATTTGTTTGCTCAGATGATTTATTTATTTTTTCAAATATTAGTCCAATTGCCCTTACGAAAGTTCAAATTATTCCAGCATTGAATAATGTAATTGTGTTATGTGCCAACTGTATTATTATTGTTATGCTCAATCTCCCGATATTTCAGGCACTCTGAAAGTTCTCTCATGGCTTCTACTTTTTCCTTCTCTCGGCCGAGGACTCTCTTATGTGATATTCTCAAAACTTGTATCGGCAGCGTCAAAAAAACATAGATAGGGAACTTCATATCTTCGGCATATATCACTTGTCACGCGTGCAAGTTTAGAATCCCTATTTTTAATCATTGGATAAAATTTTCAAAACATACACATTTCAATTAGTGATATATCATGACTAAATGATCATGTGTTAGGAAAATTCTACCTAAGAATTACTCCTTAGCGGCAATAGCTTCAAATTATATTTGGGACCGAATAGTAAACTCTGAAAGTTCGGGAAACAAAATTGTGATTTTTTACCTTGTCATCAATGAACCTGGCCAAGAAGCAAGCTGTGGCTCGGTCATAAAGGATCTCGAGGCAAGATGGGACTATCTTTCCAAGACTTGTCTACGTACTCGAGAATGACATGAGACTCTGAAATTAGTTTTTCCATTGTGAAGGAGGACTGGGACTTTCAGTTTTATTGTACTTTAAGAGGATTCCACTCTTATTCGAAAAGGCCTTCGTCTATGTATTCATTTCATTCCTTTCAGCTTCAAAGCTAGCTCTACTCTCCGGCTAAAAGGACTTTGCCCTCATTCCGAATGCCTTCAATAATTTCTCTCCCATTTTCAATTTAATTTATTACTTAATTTCACTTAAAAAAAATGATACTTCACATAATGTCATGTTAAGTCCATTCATGATGATCTCGGTGCGGTTGTTAATTCATAAAAAAAAAGACTTAATTAAAATTAAAAAAAAAAAATGAAAAAATACCCGAATTAATTCGCTTAGAAAACCCTATTTTCAGATAGTATAAATACTCTTGTCGCGAATCCTTATATCATTTTTCCGCCGCGTACCTTGTCTCTCCACTGTCTAATCTTAAAGAGCATTTCCTGGACCATATATAGTTCTTGCAGATTCTTTGATGTCATAGGGATTAGTGTGATGATAAAGAGCTACAAAGAAATGGTAGCTCAATCGTCATACAAATGGACCTTTACCTTTCATAATTCTTTTGAAATTAATTGGATCAACGATTTACCAAATAATGTAAGTGTTTGTTTGTTTGTTTTTCCTTTTTTCTTTTTTAGCTTAATTATCTAGTTTTATGCATATCATTTCATTCATAGATTTCCTATATAGCTGGTGCATAATTGTGTTAAGATAGCTATTTTCATATCATGTAATACAATTGAGTCATTATAGAATAGGCTAAATCTTGAGATTTAGAGAGAGCTCTCTCGGAAACAACTTTCAGAAGCTGAAACGTTAGAGTTGGCTAAAGGATACAAGATGTTAAGAACTCTCAGAAGCTGAAACCGTTTGATCTCTTTGTAGTTTTGTAATTCCCAGATTGCATAATAACCAGTTTAAAGTGGAATTCTGATAACTGCTTTGTGTTTCATTTACTACTATAGATTCTTGATATTGATAAAGGACAGCCTGAATCCATAATTAGAGAATTGGCACATGGGCGAAGAGGGAAGTGCGACCAGTACTCCTCATTTGTTCAAATACATATTCAGCTTCTGTCATTGATACAAGAAGATATGGAAATAGAGTACAAATCTTTGTCTATAAACCCTTTTCATAAATTTAGAAATTTTCTTTAAGTGAATGTATAAAATTTGTTACTGCTTGTTTTTATTTTAGGTCTCCATCATTGACTCCTGAAGCTGGAAAACATCCATGGTTGCAAGCTCTTGGTGAAATAGCATCTGAATCCGAAAATATGCTGATTGGCTTTCCTTCAGATTGGATTGATAAAGGCGTTGAAGGATACGAGATGTTAAACTTTTTGTGTGATGAAGCACTTTGCTCGGAGTAAGTAATAGGATTAGGATGCAAAATGCATCAGCTTTTGTAAAAGAAACTACTAAAGAATGCTTTTAGCGAATATTTGATCTGCCAACGATGAAGAGTATTGTTTTAATCGCATTTAATGAATCTGCTACAGTAAATTTAGGCTTTGGATTGAGGACCAAAATACAAAGTTCATTCGAGAGGAAAGCAAAAAGGTGTCGTTAATGCAGCCAGAGTAAAGGTATTCTTGGATATCTTGCTTTCGTTTAAATGATGGACTTTTTTGCAGCTACTTTTATTTTCATGAAAGTTATTTGTTTGTTTAGGTCAAAGATTTAAAGAAGAAACTGCAAAATGAAGAAATGGAAGCACTTATTGGAAACGATGGCGCTCCTAGTGATGGTATCGCCTAGCCAAAAAGTGAAGTTGACAAAGCTCTTGCAGAAAGGCTGGATGTGGAAGCCGCACTGTCAAACAGTACGCTTTCTTTTGAACTTGTTTTCAGTCTTTCTTGGCACAAATTAAGAGAACTTAGCTTCTTTTAAACTTATTTGAATAGGCTAATTATGTAGGTTGTGCTATCTGTTGCAAAGTGCAGCTTGTGCTATTACTGTTGTCAAGGATCCATGTACTCGCGGCTTTTGAATCTCAAACCATTCCAAAGTGTTTGATTATGTTCGACTATTGTGAATAAAAAACTTTGTTTGCCCCAGATGAACTTTCACACATATTAGTCCAATTACTCTTACAAAAGTTCAAATAATTCCAGCATTGAATAATGTAATTGTGTAATGTGCAAACTGTATTATTATTATGTTATCATAAGTCTTGAGAGGATAATATATATATATATATATGAAATCTTGATTAATATACTCGAAATAATCATAAGTATGCTTTTAAACGCGAAATTATGTGGAAGAGGAATTTGATTTTGAGACGATAGCTCTTATATATCCAAGATGTTTCTCTCTCGGTGGCCGGCATTGGTTGGCTGCATCGTTTTGATGATACTTTTCTTTCCAATTCCATAAATTTGGATATTCCTCTTTGGAATACAAGTCCACACCAGTAACCTCTTGAATAGGACTCGGCCAGAAGGCTAGCACATGCGCAACAATGTCCACATATCCGATTACATCACCGCCAAAGAAGTCTTTCCTTGGAGCTCATTCTCGAGATATTTCAAGCAATCTGCAAGTTCTTTCATGGAATCTTCTTTTTCCTTCCCTTGGCCATAAACTCTCTTATGTGCTATTCTCAAAACCCGCATATCTGGAGATTATCGGCAACTGAAACGATTCAACTCGGCCACATCTTAATTAATTAATAATAATATAATCTTTTTCTCCAAAAAAATAAAAAATCAGCAATAGATTTAAATTATATTTTGGAACAAATAGTAAACTTTGAAAGTTCAGGGCACAAAATTGTGATTTTTTACCTTTTCGTCGATGAACCTGGCCAAGAAGCGAGCTGTGGATCGGTCATAAGGATCACGAGGCAAGATGGGACTATGTTTCCATGTCTCATCTATGTACTCGAGAATGACACGAAACTCTGCAACTGGTTTTCCATTGTGAACGAGCACCGGGACTTTCTTGTAAGTTGGATTGTATTCTGAGAGCAATTCACTCTTATTTGAAAGGTCTTCTTCTATGTATTCATACTGTATCCCTTTCAGCTTCAGAGCTAACTCTACTCTCCGGCTAAATAAACTTACCCACATTCCGAACAACTTCACTTCCTCTTCCTCTCCCATTCCGAACAAGATGGATTGAAATGGGATTTACTAAATGTACTTATATAGAGTGGTTCATGACATACTTGATGACGCTACAATAAGTTGAATTCAACCATCCACTCAATAATATACAAACAAAATCATCTATGGGATTGTTACATGGATGCTACCTGAACTTTGGTAAAGATTGCACTCCTATGACTGAACTTTCATTTCTTGCATTTTGCTTCTCCAACTTTACTTCCATATAATGCACTTTTTTTTTTGGTCAATAAAAGTGAATCGGTATTGCCAAAATTGTAGAGTGTTTGTACAAAACAACAGCGCTTGCTACAGCCAAAAATGAGCGCAAGCTCAAAGCATCAAAATATAAAAACTATGCATTATAATCACCAAGCTTTAAACGGACATAGTTAAATATCTCACAGATAATTGTTTTCTGTTGAAATCTGTGAGAGCAAAGACTTTTTCATTCCGATCACAACACAGTACACAGTCGCCATAGTAGTCACTCGTCTTTGCTGCGCCAGCCTACTTCTTGCCTAAAGCTCTTCGACAGAAGATGCTGACAATTCTTTGCCATTGGAACACAGGCTGCATCTGCAAAAAAGTGCTAACAGCTAGCCATACTTCTTTTGTATCAACACGATGAAAGAACAAGTGTGCAACAGATTCCTCATCATGTCTACATAGTGGACGAATATTATTAGGCACCATCCCCCATTTGAACAACCTGCTTTTTACGGCAAGTTTATTTTTAAGCACATCCACATCACAAAACTATGCTTATATTTGGCCCGGTCCAAATCAGCTTCCAAATACCATTGTTTTGGTCCTTCATAATTTTTGCCAAACATTCGAAACTGAGAATTTACCAGATAAACGTGCAGGCCAAGTAATGCGATCAGGGGCATTGGACAATCGATAATTGGCCCTAAAAAACCGTCCAGGCTTGCGCGGTGTATTCATCCAATGGATCGGGTAAAAAACCACTCATTATTCCGCCACACATCACGAACTACAGCATGTTTGTTTATATCAGAATATGTAATAGACAATTGAGGAAAACACTCAATTACAGATTTACCTTCGATTCAAGGATCAAACCAAAAGGAGAAAGTTGCTCCATCCCCCAACTGGTAGCAGAAGAGCTGTTTTACATCCTCTCAAATTCTCCACAAACAACTCGCATCAATAGGCTTAGTAATACCCCATAAACTTAAACGTCGCAGTTTGGTGATGTTTATCCATTTAGCTCAATTGAATTAGTGTCGCCCCCACATAATAGGAACAAATCATCCACAAAAGAGAGGTGATAAATTTTCATAGCAATACACCTTGGATGATAGATAAAATCAGTTCGAAGCTTGACACTCTGACATCGAGAAAGATACTCAATCACCAACACAGATAGCAAGAGTGAAAGTGGATCACCTTGACGAAGTCCCTTTTTCCCTTGAAAGAACCTTTCAAGACTGTCATTTATAAGGACGGAGTAAAATGGATTTCTAACACCCGTCATTATCAATTTAATAAATTTATTAGGAAAGTGAAGCCCAAGTAACACTTCTTCAAGGAAATCCCAACTTACAAAGCACATCTGACAGGCAAAGTATCACGATGATAGTTTCTCACTAACTCATGAGCAAGCAAGACATTGTCGAAAATGTTTCGACCAGAAACAAAAGCAGACTGGCATGGACTAATAATTCTGGTAAGCACATTCCCTAATCGACTAGTTTAAATTTTAGTGATGACCTTGTATATCACAGCACAACAAGCAATGGGTCGATAATCGTTTAACCAGTAGGATTTGTACATTTAGGAATAATAGTTAGAGAGGTGTTGTTTACCTGTTTAGGAAGGCAGCCAGTGTCAAAGAATTCTCGTACAACACTGCAAACAGTTGAAACCTACAGTATCCAAACACGTTTGGTATAATAAACTGTTGAATCCATCAATCCCAAGTGCTTTATCCTTTCCTATGTGAAAAATGACATACTTAATTTCCATATCTGTGTGGTGGAAAAGGCCGGTCGGACTAGTAGCTTGCCCGAACTATAGGTTCGGCCTACAACAATCAGTCGGCCAAACCCGACTGACCGAGTAAGAGTCCTATAAGGAAACAAGCTTCTTCGGTTGATTTCCTATACTTAGATATATTCTCCATTAAGAACACTACCATGTATAGAAGATCACAAGGAATAAGATCCCTCGATTAGTGGGATTCTACCCTATATAATCCCTCTTAAGGGAAAACCCTAAACAAATCTCTCATACTCATAGAGATATACAACACCTAAGTGATCATTGTTCACGTGTGTTCATACAAGTTTCTCGTACGAGAGGAGCTTAACAACCTTAATCCGGTAGATACGCACCATTCGGCCACGGTCTTGTGGTGAGCTTTGTTGGTCCCGTTTAGACCGTAGACGCTTTAACGTAGTTGCCACCCTCTATTGTCTTATCCTATTTACAGCTTCCGATCTTACAGACGTTCTACAATGACCCTTCCGTCACCGGATCTTTTTGGTCACAACAATCTGTAATGTCAACACACAACACATCAGCTTCTTCCGTGTTCATTACCGGCCCTAAACTAAGAACCACCGAGTCAATATGTTGACTACGGAGTACCTCAATCCCCAACAAGTTTTGATAGTAGTCCACCATAGCCTTTTAACTTCTTCTTGTTGGCGTAGAAGAGTGCCATCCTCCAACTCTAAGCTAATGGCTCGCATGGAGTAATGGAAGAACCTGGTATATTTGAATCACAAAGACTAATCCATTCAATTCGAGATTTCTGTCTATAAAAACTTCCTTTACTACCACTGTTTAAAAAAAATGGCGAGTCACATAACCTACATTCACGATGAGCGCGCTACCGTTATTAATTAATTTTCTTTTTAAAAAAATGAATAAATACTCGAATTAAATTATTTAGAAAACCCTATTTTAAAAATAATATAAATACACACATTTTATCCTATCAACAATTAGTTGTGTTTAGACAACTTCTTATGAGTTTCGAGATGTTTTTGCAGAGTTTTCATTGATTGATCGTATTTTTGTATTTCCATAATTAATGGTGATAATGTTGTTTTTATCTATTTGTTTTTCTCTTGATTGGTTTGACAAGAGATCCTTTCTTATATCTTTTGAAATATTGTTTTGGACGTCTTGTGCAAGATGAATCAGATCCTTCCTAACCCATATTCTTCTCAGATTGGTACAAGATGAATTAGTTCTCAGTTTACCACCTACGACTATCCCTTGTGATTTATTCCTATTTGGTATTCTGTCACACATCTCTTTCTCTTGATATATAGTTTTTAGTGGTTTGTATATTATTGGTCACACTGTATTTTTTAGAAGTCCACTTTTTATCGTGTGACTTAATCTTTGAAGCTCTTGTTCCTAACCGATTTTTCCTTATGTAATCTTCCATCCCTTAGAGTTTTTTTTCCTTTTATCCTCTCATCTTTTATTTCGATCTTCAGTCGAGGTGTCTGTCTATGTTTCCAAAGATCTCCTTTAGATTGTGAATGATCCTTCTCCTTATGACATTTTGATCGTATATGTCCTTGATTTCCACAATGATAACAAATTATATTTTTATTCAAGACTACATCTTCCTTCTTTAGTTGACCAGTTGCTCTTTTTACATGAGATCCTTTTTTATTCTTCATGGAGCAGTTCAACGTTCTGACTTGTAATAACTCTTCCTCTTGATCTTTTAATTTTTGCTTCCAGAAAATCAACTCGTTTTTAAGTTTATTTTGTTCACAAAAATGTCCTTCCAGATATTCAAAAACATCTTTTCTCATTGTATTGATTTGCATTATAACTGAACATTTGAAATCTTCAAGATCATCGTGTTTGTTATTTGTTGAATATTTGGTATCCTTTTTGTCTTCTCCAACTGGTGATTCCTTGTTTCCGTTGTCCTTTATGCCATCCTTTTCTTGATACTCAATATTAGTTGATTGAGTTCCGATGTTGCTAGGTTGACTCGTGGCAGAACTTCCTGAGCCTGTTACTTTTACATTATGTGCCTTCTTGTTCAATTGTTTCGATAATTTTAAGCGACAACATTCCATTTGATACTCTTTGTCCTATACTTGCTCTTCCTTCTGTCTGTAACCCTCAGAATTTTTAAGATTTATATATGCTTTCAAAAGTACGGAAGCTTCTGGCTTTCGAATGATGGTCATGAATCTTGACCAAAATTTTATCTTGAGCCATGATATCCATGTAGCTTCCGATGTATCTTTTTCTGGAGGTATAGAGTACTCTATGTGACTCCAGCCTATATCATAAAGATTGTGAAAGCAGTTTTTGTCACTATCCATAGCGTGTTTTCTGAAATTTCTCCTTTTCTCAATATTTCTAGTTGAGTCTTCCTTATAGTGTGCTAAAGTTCCTTCATTCGTTGAGTAATCTCTGTTTGAGAAAGAACTTTTTCCTTTTCTTCTATTTTTGCTCCTAGAATCATGATCATCCTGATTTTCAACTTGATCCACGTATCCCGAATGAGAATCTGATTCTCTTCTGAATGTCCTTTCTTCTTTCCTAAAGTGCCTTCGACGTTGGTTTCTTCAGTGACTGCTGCATTCAGGCTGGTCGTGTATATTTACACGATCTCTTCTATTTACATACTGATCATATTTGTCAATGATCTCGTAGAAGTTATCGTCATATCTATCTCCATATATAACCAAATTATTCTCGTTGTCATAGACCCTATACAGATCTTTGTTGAAGGTGACAAATAGGTTTTGATCACAAACTTGACTAATGGTGATTAGATTTGCCTTAAGTCCTTCGACTGAAAGTACACCTTCTAACCTAATATTGTCTCTTAGAATTAAAATACATTCTCCTATGATCTTCATTCTGCTTTTATCACCAAGTATCACAGATCCAAATCTTCGTGGAACGATCTTGTTCAGAACATTCTTATCTCCTGTCATGTGCTTTGAACATCCATTGTCAAGATACCAGTTGTAGTCTTTATCTTCAATATATTTTTCTGACGTGACTTTATCTTCTATGGTCTAGATTGTGTCTTCAAGTTCACGTGTCTCACTGGTGATAAGTGATTTAATCCAATATAGACATGCAAAATGTCTAAGTATTCCTTCCGCTACTAGTTGAATTGTGTTCTTTATGATGGTTAGGACTTAATCTCACCGAATTACGTTACGGTGCCTACTTTGATACCAATTGAAATTTGATAGCCTAACTCTTTTCGACTAAGTTCCCTAATAGGCACTTAACCAGTTATAATTCAAACCTAATCTGACAATCACTTGTATATATCTCGATTTTATCAAAGTGATCTACTTAAGAATAAACTTTAATACAAATATAAAATCCTATTCTTAAACTAGATACTAAATGGTGGAGGATACCAAACAATCAATACTATCAAAACAGTCAAACTACTATAGAAACAATCTAAGTATTATAACTGTAAGAACAATAGTATTGTAAATTCGAACACATTTATAGCTAATAATCAATTAACTATTCAGAGTATAATAAATTGTGTAAGATGAACTAGTACTTAATCAGTCGCAACCAGTACTTACAAATCTACTATAGCTTACGAACAAACTAAGTGTTGTATAGAATGAGTGGTAATTCAGTAGAAACTGAACTGACTTACAGTGGGATCCTAAGCTCCTGATGATGCACCTTAGTCGAGTAAGCTGATGATGCTTAAGTCCTTTTTCTGGATGACAATGACTATAGCGATTTAGGGCTTCAAATGTCGAACTAACTCGGTCGTACACATTCTGAGTTAGTGCTCTTCAAGTTGAAACAACTCAGTCTATGGGATACTGAGTTAGTGCCTGTCTAATCTGATTCAGTTGAGTTGATATTGAACCAGAACCTTCTGATCTGACTCGGTTGAATGATCACTGAATCGGACACGTCAGCAACTGTGTGAATATGTGATCTTGTAGATCTAGTGATCTACTGATCCAATGAGATTTTTGTGTTATAGCCTGTTTGTGCTAAAGAGATCTCTCTAAATAAATATGTTTGTGTTTAGAGATTTTAACCGAGTGGATCAGTCTTAACAATTGGAGTTAAGCTGATTTAAATATATGACATATAAAAGATAAGTCTCTTAAAGACTGGTGTCGAGATTTGGAGACTTATAAACAAATCAAACAAATTATAACGAATTAAACGTGCTGGTTTGATTTAAGGGATGTAACACCTCAACGAGTAGAAACTCGATCGGTTGTTACTATTTGGCGGATGCGTTAATAATCCTGAAACAAATACATATTTGCCCAAACTTGGAAAATACGATTAGATGGATAGAACAGTTTTCTCTTAGATTAGATCAAACTGTTGGAGCATATAGACGTTGCAGTTTTTGGCACAATATATATTAAATAAAAACAAGAATAGTAGAGATTGAACGCGAGAGATTCAGTACGAAACAAATAACAACTTTGTCTAAATTTATTCAATAAAAGATATATCGTGGTTCAACGCTAAATAGCCAACACCTACGTTCACGGACAAAGGACCGGGTAGAGATTGCTTACAATGGGGAAAGAAATATACCTGAATTACTCATATGCGTGTACAAGCCACACGTCAAGACTATTGTTCGTAATTCGATTATCTCCTATGTAAATTCTAGACCTAGGACCGACCTATTCTAGAACCCTACCAATAACGAGCCACGACCGGCTAGTACTCTCGATCTTTACACACCACTCCAAGAATCTGGATAATCTATGGCAACAAACTAAAGGGTAGAGTGGAATGGACGTCACTTTATCTTCCTCCTTGTGCTCCGTTTGTGTAAAGTCTTCTTGCAGCAAGATTGTCTCCTATTTATTATCTCCAATACCTTGATCGTCACACAACGCTTAATGATTAAGTCAGACATGATTTTATTTTGTCTTAATTTGTGATCTAATCATATTGCATCCTTGATTCGCAAGAAAATGATTAATTCTGATTCATACTCATTTGTTTTCTTATACATATATCTTTTATCCATCAAGAATATGAGCATAACATGTTTCCTTTCATAAAATATTTTGTACTTTATGAAACAGATTATGATTTTGTTTCCATTTCCATCTGTGTGTTTGATAAAAACTTACATTTGTGTATTGGAGGTTTAGTCTTCCTTGATCCTTAAAGAGTACTCTTTTAATCTTAGCCTTTAATACTATCCTGTTTGTTATTTTGTAAATCAGTTATGTTCCTTGATGTTCTCCAGTTTGGCCGTCCATGTGATAACAATAATACAAGATCTCTAGTTTGCATCTTTAATTTATTCACTAAATATCCTATAACATAACTGCTACTATGTTGTTTTATTTTAATTAACTAAATTCAACATTTCTTAAATTATTATGTCAAAAAGTGACAATCTAAACATACATGTGTTCATGTCGACACACGCATTTACAGATTTAAGAATGAAAAGTGTGTAAAATGAAGATATGGCAGGAGAAAGAAATTAAAATGAAAGGATTTGGAGGGATTATTGTTGTGGATGTAACCCACATCAAGAATTTAGGATGAGGGTGAGGTGGAGGGGTTTCATGAGGAGTTATTGATGTGGAGAAGAAGGTTTGGAGAGTGTTTGGAGGAGAGATGAAAGTGAGGGGGTATTGTGTAAATTAGGAGAGAAGGGGTTTTGAAGAAGAAGGGGCCCCACATATCTCTTTTTACTTTATTTTTTGTTTTCCGCTTATTTTGTTTTGTTTTTTAATTCAAAATTGTATGTGTATTATTTATCCGTTTTACAATTAAAAGTATCCGTTTAAGATAAAAAATTGACCGTTATTTTTCATTAATTTTGAAAAATAATTGTAATATTTAAATTTTAAATTTTAAATATTTTTGTTGAAATACTAAATTTAAATTTTGATGTGTATAATTTTATCCGTTATAAAGTTTAAGTTAAAAATTTGACCGTTAATTTTTCTTTTAAAAAAATTAAATTATAGCTGTTGATTAAATTTTGAATTTTTTTAAAAAATTATAGCCATTGTTTTTCCATCTATAAATATTGAATTCATCTTCAACAGTCAATACACTTCATTTCTCTTCACTCTCTCCATCTTCAAAATTCATATTTCATCATCGTACGATAGTAATGATATCGAATCAACACCTATATTTTTCGGCCCTGTTCCAACCTTCGCACAATCACTTCAAACAATCGCAACCCTTCGTAATGGGCAGATGCATCTTCAACTCCAAGAAGATTCAATGGAGCATATATGGAAAAAGTTTGGAGACAACGAATAGATACTAGTACGGTTTTAAAATTCTAGCCATGTTTTTATTTTTCTCTATGTTTGTCGTTCTTCGTACTTAAGTTAATTTCCTAACTATTGTCAAATGTACTCTTTTATTTTTCTCTATGTTTGTCGTTCTTCGTAATTAAGTTATTTTCTTAATTATTATCGAATGTACTCTTTTATTGTATTGTATTGAAATAAAAAAATTATGTTATATTGTTTAATATTAATACATTTTAATTTTATATCATTAATTTATTAGTAAAAATTAAATTAAGATTATAAAGTAAGATAATTAATAATTAATTTTGATATATCATAAATATAATATGTATTATTAATATAATTAAAAGTAATATAAACTAAATATAATAATAAAATACTAAATAGTACTCCTTCCGTGTTTAAATAGATGACGTTTTTATTTTTTGGGTTTATTGAAAATTTGATGTATCTAGTTACATCAAGGCTGTAATGAACATAAAAAGTGAGAGCGTTAACTATTTGTATATAGAGATAGTATTAAGTGGGTTCCACTTAAAAAATATGAGAAAAGTTGTTGAAATGGTAAAGGATTTGAAAAGAATTGAGAATGAAAAGTGTGTAAAATAAGAATATGATAGAAGAGAAAAATTAAAATGAAAGATTTGGAAGGAGTATTGTTGTGAATGGAGAGGATGGGTAGAAGCTAAACCAAAAGCTAAAAATATAAAAACGAAAGATGGTACCCGGATATAATAAATTTGCCCTTTACTATTTGATGATATTAACAATTTAGTGCATTAATTCAAAAAGAGCCCCAAGTATATTTCGGACGTAGGCTCCACTGACATACCGACTGATATGTATTTTCTATGATCATTTCACGAATTTTTTAGACCAAATCCTATCCTCTCTTTTTATATATGATAGAGAGAATTTTTTTCAATTTGTTCTAATTGTAATTTAATTGTAAATTTTATTATCAAATCAACATTCGATATAAGACATTTTAATTAGAAATCAAGTTTTTGAGTTTATTAGGAATCAAATTATAATTTTAAGTCAATATTATTTATTTTCATATCTAATTAAGAAATCAAAACATAATAAAATTTGTTTGTCGTATTTGTTGGTTCTGCTAACCATCAACCCCTTTAAGATTTTGGATAATAATCAAATTCTCACCCATGGCGCACGTTAGCCTTCCCTCCTCCCCACCACACGACTTCACCACCTAAGTGGTCGCCTCGACTCCTCATAGATCTCTAAATCAGCTGCTCAAACAAACTCTCGTCGCCGCCTTCTCATCAATTCTCTTCCAAAACAGATCCATAAACTCTCCTCTCTTAAAATTGATGGCTGCTACTTTCGATTCATCCTCCCCACAAGAGATGCCAATCACGGCAGTCACAACGGAGGTGATCCTTCTAATAAAATTCTACCAATTACTTATTCCTAATCATACACCGATTACTTATTCCTAATCATATGAGATTCTTATTCTCTTTTATCTTTACTTTTACGAATATATATATAGCTATATGCACCATACTAAATTCACACCCATAAGAATAAAAGTTTCCCGTACGATTTTCTTTTGCTAAGCTAGCTTTTTTTTTTTTCAAAAAGAAGCTTCGGTAGGATGTTTTTTCCCTCATCAATACAACTACTAATTATTTAACTAATTAATAGAAGTTTTGTTTTGTTTTTTATTGTGATGGATGGTTTTTTTTTAATTAGGAGAAGTTTTGTTTTGTTTTTATTGTGATCGATTTTTTCCCACCATAATAACATTCTATTATTGTGTAATCAACGAAATTATATTGAAATAATTATCTTTTCAATCTTTTAATTATAGATCATTTTATTATAGGATGGCGTCAAAATCTTATAGACAATAGCGAGACTTTTTCAATTTTAAATTTGTTTCAATTTGTTCTAATCGTAAATTCAATTGTAAAATTTTCCTATTCCTAATTAAAATGGGCATATCTTCTTTTTCCTATTCCAACGGACATATTATTAAAAAAAATTCTAATCAAAGTATAATATGTATTATTTTCTTTCTAACTTTTTATTAAACTATTATTCCTAATAAAAATCCGCTATACTTTTTTTCTATTCTTAATTAAAATGAACATATTTATATTTCAACAATAGAAAAAATTTAGTTGATTAGATGCAATTATAAATTTTATTATCAAATCAAATCTTGATATGTAATTTTTACATTTTCTTAGGTTTATTATTTTAAAAACAAAATAATTTTTTTATTCTAATATGATTGTAGATTTTGAAATAAAATTAAAATAATTACAATTGATATAAAGTTATAATATTTCCCTTTTGATATAACATTTGACATATATTTAATAATATTTAATATAAATAATTATTATATGATATATTTAAATTATTAATTTTCAAAAATATGGTCCTTTCGTCCAACGGACGGCCCACTGACTAGTATTATCCAATAATATTTTAAATTATTAAGTGAATACATATTTATATAATAGACATAAAAATTTAAAATATAATGTATTTTGAAAAGAAATAAACTATTTTGTTAATGTTATAGTACAGCTAAGAAGAGTTGAATTTTTTTTTTTTTTTTTTTTTTTTTTTTTTGAGTTGAGTAGAAAGAGTTGAATATTGAGAGAATAAAAAAAGAGCTCCTGACAAAAAGTACAGCTAAGAAGAGTTGAATATTGAGGCGAAGAGTTGAATATTGTGAGTTTCCAAGAAATACCTCTATATGGAGAATTGTTTAAAGGAGCAAAATTCCTAGAGTTTAACAACAAACCACAAGAAAAGATTTTGTAATTGAAAAAAAAATGGCAGAGGAAGTGAAGATGTTTGGGTTCTGGGCAAGCCCTTTTAGTTATAGGGTAGAGCTTGCGTTGAATCTAAAAGGAATTCGGTACGAATTCATTGAAGAAAATCTGCAAAACAAGAGTCGGTCATTTCTCAACTACAACCCGATTACGAAGAAAATCCCAGTTATTGTGCACAATGAAAAGTCAATCGTAGAGTCCCTAGTGATCTTAGAGTACATCGACGAAACGTGGAAAGACATTCCATTATTGCCTCAGGATCCTCACAAACGAGCCTTGGCTCGATTTTGGGCTAATTTCATTGATGACAAGGTAAAGTCAAGGATTTGGCACTTTCTAAGCATTTTTTTTTTTTAATTTGTTTTTGATATATAAGAAGGAATATTATTAATTACTAGTAATTAAGATGTGGCAAGTTCGATCGTGCTAGTTGTTGAAGATCATCGGATTAAAGCCTAGCCATCCAAACTAGGAGGCCCAAGGCAAAAACAAGTTAGGTGTATATTAATTATCGGTTAACATCGTCCACAATTCCACTATCATAGATTATGGAACCTCAACCCATGAAAAGTCATTAGGTATGGACACATTCATCCATGACTATAAAAGAAAGTACATCACTCAAAGCATTTTTCTCTAATTACAGAATAAAAGAAACTAAACATCAAACTCACAGAGATAATGAGAGTTGAGTGTTCTTGCAATCTAGCTCGAAAAGTTGAGAAAGAACGCCAACCATGGAAATAAACTGACAGTACTTTCCTATCATATTAATTCTTCTTAATCACTGAATTAACTAATTTATAAGTCACGTTAGTTTTCAGATTATGAAATCAGCGCATAGAATAGCTACGAGCAGCGGCAAGGAAAGAGAGGATGCCATTGAAGAGAATGTTGAGAATTTGAAATTGCTTGAGAAGGAGCTGGCAGGAAAAGATTTCTTTGGAGGGAATAGCATTGGATACATTGATATTGCGGCCAGCGTGATTGCCATTTGGTTTGAAGTGGGACAAGAAGTTTCAGGTATACATTGGTTCACACAAGACGAACATCCAACTCTATGGAAATGGAAGACTAAATTTGAACAGGATGAAGTTGTGAAACAGTGTTGCCCTCCAAAATACAAACTTGTTGAATTCAGGAAAATGCTTACGGCTTCAGGATCTGCCCCAAAATAGATCTGTCTAATTAGATTGAGTACTGTACTTGTCTTGTTGAAATGAAATAAATAAAACGGTGTTTCATATTTTTAATTAGCATTGGAAATTAAAGGTAATTAATAATCAAGTTGCAAGGGTTCTTGAACAAGCAATACCGACAACTTTTCCTTTGTTTAGCTTGGACTAATGTTGCAACTACCTTTCAAACAAATCTATGTAATTCTTTTTTCTAGAAAAACCGATTTCTATTCTTTTTTTTTTGATAATATATAATGAGGGAATTGATTATAAAAAAGTTTATGATATGAATGTACACACGTGCAATGCATGGACTAAACACCCCTTGCCCTCAGAACAAGGGCAAAAATCAGGGCTGTGTGTACAACCACACTATCGGGATTACATCAGAAATAGCAAAAAGAAAGTGCGGTGAAAACTAAAGAAAGCTAGCCTAATTTAAGCGGGAAGGAGCAGACCATCGTGTGCATATTGGGAACGGATAAAAATATCTTTAAACGGTTTCAAAACCCACAAGTACTGATTGAAAACTTACACTGAGTTCGTTGCGTATTTGGAGCATGCTCCGAACACCCTCAAAATACGTATTTTTTACTAAAAACTTAAAGCTACTATTTGTTGGAATGATAAATTAAGTCATTGTATATATGAAACATGAGAACAAAAATTTAAATTTTTAACTATCCCCTAGTGATTTTTTTATTTTTATTTTCATTAGCAACAATCAGTTGTGCAAAAGACTTGGCAAACTATATACTACTCCCTCCATCTCTCAATACATATTTTTTTAGATTTTTCATTTTATCTCAAAGTAGATGACTTTCATGCCTAATTTAGATCAAAATATGTTAAATTTTTTCTTTCACCTTGTTCTTTATCTCAATAGCTTAATAAGCATGTATTGAGAGACGAATGGAATAGTAATTTTTAAGAGCGAGTTGGTGTTGACTACAGTAGTGTCTAACGACAAGATGTAGAAATTCTTCGTTGATCACATATGTGTCTGTTGCCATGAGAAGATGCCGATGATCGACATTGTCTTTATGATGTGTTCCACACGAGCAAAATGTATCCCATGAAAGTATTATACAAGATTCAAATATTTTCTGGAAATCCTTCTAGAAAACCATCAGCATCAGTCCCACAGCCGGAATTCAGGGAAAAAAATATACCACTAGTAACTGTTGATATGGCATAATCCGTCCTGACAAGAAAGTCCAACTCAGAAGAGTTGAATTAATTATGAGAGGATAATAAAAGAGCTCCAGACGGAGTATTATTTAAAGGGGCAAATTTACTTGAATCTAACAGCAAAGCATAATAAAATATTGTGTAATTAAAAGAAAAAATGGCAGAGCAAGTTAAGATCTTTGGGTACTGGGCATGCCTTTTAGTTACAGGGCAGAACTTGCCTTGAATCTAAAAGAAATTCAATACGAATTCATGGAAGAAGATCTGCGAAACAAAAGTCCTTCATTTCTCAAATACAACCCGATTACGAAGAAAGTCCCAGTGATAGTGCAGAATGAAAAGTCGATTCTAGAGTCGCTAGTGATCTTAGAGTACTGACGAAACCTGGAAAAATAATCCCATCTTGCCTCAGGATCCTCACGACCGAGCCTTGGCTTGATTTTGGGCTAATTTCATCGATGCCAAGGTAAAATCTAATTCTAAAAGATATATATTGGCACTTTCCTAATTAATTCTTATATAATATCTGATTTAATTTAAGTTTTCAGATTATGAGAACAGCCCATAGAATAGCTACGAGTTTCGGTAAGGAAAGAGAAGAGGCCATTGGGGAGAATGTCGAGAATCTGAAATTGCTTCAGAAGGAGCTGTGTGAAGGCAAAGACTTCTTTGGAGGGAATACCATTGGATATGTTGATATTGCGGCCAGCTTGATTGCCATATGGTTTGATCAAGAAAGTTCAGGGTTCACACAAAACGAACATCCAACTCTATGGAAATGGAAGATTAAATTTGAGCAGGATCAAGTTGTCAAACAGTGTTGCCCTCCAAAACAAAATCTTGTGAATTCCTGAAAATGCGTCAGGGTTCAGGATATGCCCCGAAATAGATTTTTCTACGTTTGAGTACTGTACTTGTCTTGTTAAAATGAAAAAAATTAATAAAAACTAGTATCTTTCAGCTTTTCAAACAAGTCTATGTAAATTAAATCTGAGACTAAGAAATTTGTTATTCATTATAGCTCAAAGTAAACATTTTAATGCTAGAAACCTCCAAACGACATCAAGTACCAAGCAAAAGTGTATACATGAGTAGAAACTACAAAAACAAAGAACAAATATAATTGAAAAGTTTTTTTAATACGAAAGAACTGAATATATAAATTTTACAGGGGACCTAAAACAAATTAGACAAGCGCATCCACAAAAACCGTTTGCATCAAAACACCTTACCCTTCTCAAGTAAGTAAAAAATATTGCAAACAACAACTATATCATGTGCAATGCTTGTAAGAAGTATTATAGAGAATTAGTACAAACAGTTACAAATAATACATAGAAAACTAATTATTACTCAATTTCTTGGCTTCACGCAGCAGCACATCTTCTTCGCTTCTTTTTAATTTCAATCCAATCTTTAATGCAGAACTCAGCAATTCAGCAGCCTCTACATCCTTAGGATTGTTACGGAAAGAGGACCCTTTACCTCTTTTTGATGGTTGAGAACTTAATTTATCACTTCAGCGTACATTAGCTTTAAGTCGTTGTATAATATACTATGAGACATGAAAACAAAATGATAAATTTTTAACTATCAATTGAAATGAGTTCTCATTGACAACAATCATTAGTGCAAAAGACTTTACAAACTATATATTCCTATTACTCTCACTCAGTCTTGGCAATTTTATCATCTCCTACACTATCCAGTGCCACTAGAAAAAAATTAAACAGATCTAATATATGCCATTAATACAATTTCTTTCAATCCCCAGCTATCTCTCTATACATATACCTCTCTAGTAGTTGTATGTTCTACTTGTGTAGTATCCTATCATGGAGGGCAAAAAGGGTAAGGGGAAAACAATATAGAGTTGAAACTGAAAGAAAAGAAAGCTGACAGGATTATGATTTCCTCGAAGAGGAAAAACCTGGTGATTAAAGAAGGCGTGCAAACTGTCAACTCTGTGTGGAGCTGAAGTTGGTTTCGTGATGTTCTCGCTGACAGGAAAGCTTGCTTGGTAAGACTTGAAAGTGAGTTTTTTAAGTGGTCTCACTTACTTCACGGACAGCAACGCCTGCTAGAAATTAAGTTTCAACGTTAATTAAACCGATCATCTTCATAGAAAAATAACAGATACTCATTGTAATGGATGAAATGAAACAAAATTATTTTCAGTAGTGTTTCAGGATTGATTGTAAAAATTAAAAGTGTAATGATAATAATGTACTTAAAGGTATGTTTGTTACGTGGGATGGAACAAGACATAACAGGACGGGACAATACTAATTGTTGTGTTGTTCTGTTTGATGTATATTTACTACTATATTGGACAGAAGTACAAAACAGAACAAGGCAAGGAAACTAAACTATACAAAAGACTAGTCTAGGGTCCTATGTAATCTCAACTATTTTGGTTTTTCTGCATTTTTTTATTATAACTATAAGGATATATATATGGGACAAGAAATTGGGATATAGTTGTCCGGTGTGAACAACTAGGTTCTGTCCCAATTTATTGTTAACTTGATAACTTCCGGTCATGTCATACCTAACAAATGCATTATAATTGAACTCGTTGCTCTATACAGGACACACATTCTTCGCAAATTCATCCAAGGCAGTTAGGCTAATTCTACCACTTGTTGATTTTGGTCGGCTTGATCTAATAAAAATATTCCATATCTAAATACTATAACTCTAGCAGGAGATACTCGAAAAGACATTAAAGAGCTCTCCAAATCTCGAGATTTAGCCTATTCTATAATGACTTAGTTGTATTATATGATATGCAAATAGCTATCATAACACAATTATGCACAACCACTAATAGGGAATCTATGAATTAAAGCATAAAACTTGATAAGCTATAGAAGAGAAAAAAACTTACATTATCTGATAAATCGTCGACCCAATTGAATTCACAAGAATTGTGAAAGAAAAAGGTCCATTTATTTGATGGTTGAGCTTCTATTTCTTTGTAGCTCTTATATCTTCACATTGATCCCTACAACATTGAGAAATATGCAAAAACTAGATATGGCCCCAGAAGTTCGGTTTAAAGTTAGACGGTGGAGAGACAAGGTAGGCGGCAGAAAAGTGTTTTTAGAGAATTTTCAACTCATTCTTGATGAGAATATTTAGACTATTTTGAAAATTAGGTTTTCTAAATAATTTAATTCGAGTATTTATTCATTTTTTTTAAAAAAATTAATTAATAACTGTTGCGCGATCATCTTGAATGGACTTAACGCTACGTTATGTGACACGTCATTTTTTTTAAACGGTGGTAGTAACTAGTAAGGTGTATTATGGAAGTAAAGTTGGAGTATCAAAATGTAAGAAATGAAAGTTCAGTCATAGGAATGCAATTTTTAAGTGCAATTAAGAAATAAATTAAATTGAAAATGGGAGAGGAAGTAAAGGTGTTCGGAATGTGGGTAAGTCCTTTTAGCCGGAGAATAGAGCTAGCTCTGAAGTTGAAAGTAATAAAGTATGAATACATAGAAGATGATCTTTCAAATAAGAGTGATTGCTCTTAGAATACAATCCAACTTACAAGAAAGTCCCAGTGCCCATTCACAATGGAAAACCAATTGCAGAGTCTCGTGTCATTCTCGCATTCTCGAGTACATAGATGAGACATGGAAACGTAGTCCAATCTTGCCTCAAGATCCTTATGACCGATCCACAGTTCTCTTCTTCGCCAGGTTCATCGACGAAAAGGTAAAAACCATAATTTTATCCCTTAAACTTTGAAAGTTTACAGCTTAGTCCCAAATATAATTCAAACAAGTCAAGTAGTGATTTTCAGTTTTTGTTTAAGTTGAAGAAAAGTAATAATGTAATTTCATTTAGAATAGTATGGTGGAGGTTTCTGCAATGGTGGCCACTCATTTCCATCATTGACTCAAAAGTCAACTTCAAAGTCAACTACTGAAGCATATTGTGATTTGATCTACATTTTTGGAAGGGAAGAAGATTCTATAGTGGTTTTTTCACCAATTACACTTTACCTGAAGATTAAAATCAAAATAGAAGTGGAAAGTAAGAAAAAGCTAGCATTGTAGAAGATATTTTCATTTTCCAATATTCTTTTGAGTAAAACAACTTGTACTCTTTTTGGTTTTGGTTTTACTGGTATTGTGAAAACCAGTCACCATTTTATGAATTTCTAAATATTATAATAGGGATTTATGAGGTGTAGGTTAAGTTTTGGATCACTATATAAGGTTCTTAATTTTGTCTTCTTCATTTTATGGCTTATGAATCAAAAATTGATATCTGAGTTCATCAATTCTTTCTGCAGTTTAGTTTAATCAAGATGATAGAAAATTTAATTCAATGTTTTAATTTTCTGTATTGAAGGAAAAAAAAAAGAGTAGAATAATTGTTTTATCCAGTTTCAAGGTTTTTTGCATTTCTCTGTTTTGGTTACTGTAACAGACTCTGTTGCAGCATCGATTTATACTTAGGGCTTGACTTGAGTAGTCCTACATGGCATGTATGGCCCATAGAAACTACTTTTTGGTAGTCTTACTTTATGGCCCATGGAACTCACAACTGTGCCTTCAAATATAGCCTTGTAGACCTCAATAGCGCACGGCACCGAGAATTTGTCAGTACATTTCTTCCGAGCTGGGTCGGTCACTAGCTGGACGAACAACAAAACTGTTGGAATAGATCATCTCGAGGAGCTTGAGATCATAGAAATACAAATGGCCGCAGAAAATAAAGAAAAGAAGAAATCAAAGTCTCGTCTATGTACTCGAGAATGACATGAGACTCTGCAATTGGTTTTCCATTCTGTAGGAGGACCGAGACTTTCTGGTAAGCAATCCACTTAGAAAGGTCTTCTTCTATATGTATCCATACTTTATCCCTTTCAGCTTTGGAGCTAGCTCTACTCTCCGGCTAAAAGGACTTGCCTACATTCAATTAACGCCTTTAATTCCTCTCTCATTTTCAATTTAATTTATTACTTAATTGCACTTAAAAAATGATACTTCACATAACATCACGTTAAGTCCATTCATGATGATCTCGCTGCAGTTGTTAATTCATTCAAAAAATTAACTTATTAGCTGTAAAAAAATGAATAAATACTCAAATTAATTTATTCAAAAAACCCTACATTTAAAATATTATAAATCCTCTTTGTCGCAAACGAGCTGAAAAATCCTTAAATCATTTTTCCGCCACCTACCTTGTCTCTCCACCATCTAAACTTAAAGCGCATTTCTGGGGATATATTTAGTTCTTGCAGATTCTTTGATGTTGTAGGGATTAATGTGATGGTATATATAAGAGCTGCAAAGAAATGGTAGCTCAATCATCAAACAAATGGACCTTTTCCTTTCATAATTCTTTTGAATTAATTGGATCAACGATTTACCAAATAATGTAAGTGCTTTTTTACTTTTTCTATTTTAGCTTATCTAGTTTTATGCATATCTTTTTATTCATAGACTTCCTATATAGCGGGTGCATAAGTGTTAAGATAGCTATTTCATATCATATAATACAATTGAATCGTTATAGAATAGGCTAAACCTTAAAATTTAGAGAGAGCTCTCTCGGAAACAACTTTCAGAAGCTGAAAACTTGAGAGTTAGAGTAGGCTGAAGGATACAAGATGTCAAGCAACTCTCAGAAATTGAAACCGTTGATCTCTTTGTAGTTTGTACTTCCCAGATTGCGTAATAACCGTTTAAAGTAGAATTCTGATAACTGCATGCTTTGTGTTTCATTTACTATTATAGATTCTTGATATTAATAAAGGACAACCTGAATCCATTAGAGAATTGGTACGTGGGCGAAGAGGGGAAGTGCGACCAGTACTCCTCATTTGTCCAAATACATATTCAGCTTCTGTCCTTGATATAATAGGATATGAAAATAGAGTATTAATCTTTATCTATAAATCCTTTTCATGGATTTAGTTATTTTCTTTAAGTGAATATAAAATTTATTTCTGCTTGTTTTCATTTAGGTCTCCATCATTGACTCCTGAGGCAGGAAAACATTCATGGTTGCAAGCTCTTGGTGAAATAGCTATTGTAAGACCTGTGATCGTAGGTTGTTATGGCTTTGATACCACTGTTGGAAATGCTCTGAACCGTGACCACAGGTGGTGCAAGCACAGCACTCTACCAATCACAGCTCAGCTAAACGGAATTGAGTATTGAAACCTGTGAACACCGGATGAGGAGCACAGAGACTGGAATTGAAATCAAAACACCTTTTGTGCATAGTATTGGCTTGCTACTCAAAGCACATCAAAGGCTCTTTTTTTTTTTTTTTAAATTCTGGATATGTTGTCGAGAATGGTTTTTTTTTAGGAGAGTGATAAACTAAGAATTAACAAAGACGATAAAATCCTACACTACTTTATTCAAGACAAGAAATTAAAAAAAAACTAAGCAAATGAAAGACTACATTTTTAATAACTATGAAAGCTTCAATTTTTGTTGTTGGAATCGGGTGTGTTTTACAATGGTAGGATAGATGCCTTTTAAACCCAACTTGCCTACACACTCAACCAATCACATTTTTACTTTCAATTTTTAATTTAAAAAAAAAAAAGAAAAAAAGCAATACTTGAGCTCCACACAACCATCTCTACCCTTAAAGCAATACTTGAGCTCCACACAACCATCTCTACCGTTGATCTCTATGAAGAACAAATTTTCTGCAGATTTTTCAACAAAGTCCCTGTTGAAATCCAAGTTTTCATTTTTGTCCTCATATTTTTCTTTCTTCAAAAACAAAGCTTAACCTTGACGTTTCTTTCTTTAATCGCAAAAATATCCAAACCAACAATAGCATCTGAATCCGAAATTATGCTGATTGGCTTTCCTTCAGATTGGATTGATAAAAGCGCTGAAGGATACGAGATGTTAAACTTTTTGTGTGATGGAGCTCTTTGCTCAGAGTAAGTAACAGAATTAGGATGCAAAATTCATCAGCTTTTGTAAAAGAAGCTACTAAAGAATCTGCCAACAGTGAAGAGTAAAATAAAAAGGTGAAGTTAATGCAGCCAGAGAAAAGATATCACAACTTCTTGGATATCTTACTTTCGTTTAAATGATGGATTTTTTCAGTTAGTTTTATTTTCATGAAATTCATTTGTCGGTTTTAGGTCAAAGAACTAAAGAAGAAAATGCAAAATGAAGAAATGGAAGCACTTAGTAGAAAAGATGGCGCTTCTCATGTTGGCATCGGCGAGCTGAAAAGTGAAGTTTATAAAGCTCGTGCAAGTTGGAGGCGGAAGCCTCACTGTCCAACAGTATGTTTTCTTTTAAACATATTTTCAGTCTTTTTTTGTCACAAATTTAGAGATTTTAGCTTATTTTAAACTTATTTGAATATGTTAAACGTAGGGTGCTGCTGGGAAGTGTTACAAGCTATGTGTTGCAAAGTGCAGCTTGTGCTATTACTGTTGTTAAGGATCCTAGTGCTCATGGCTTTTGAATCTCAAACCATTCGGAATTGTTTATGTTCAATTATTACAATTAAATAAAAAAATTGTTTGCTCAGATGAATATTCACACATATTAGTCCAATTACCATTACAAAAGTTCGAATAATTTCAGCATTGAATAATGTAATTGTGTTATGGGCCAACTGTATTATTATTATGTTATTATAAGTCTTGAGGATAATATGTATGTGATATCTGGATTATAATCAATACTCGAAATAATCATAACTATATATGTGGAAGAGGAATTTGATTTTAAGTGGGTAGCTCTTATATATCCAAGATGATTTTCTCTCGGAGGCCGGCATTGGTTGGCGGCATTGTTTTGATGAAAACTTTCTTTCCAATTCCATAAATTTGGATATTCCTCTTTTGTGTACCAGTCCGCACGAGTAACCTCTTGAATAGGACTCTGCCAGAAGGCTATCACGTGCTTAACGATGTCCACATATCCGATGACATCATCGCCAAAGAAGTCCTTAATTTCCTTGGAGCTCATTCTCCAGAAATTTCAGGCACTCTTCAAGTTCTTTCATGGCCTCTTCTTTTTCCTTCTCTTGCCCAAGAACTCTCTTATATAACATTCTCAAAACCTGGATATTCAGAGATTATCAACAACTAACACGATTTAATTCGGCAACGTCTTAGTTAATTAATTACACCTCTTTTATTTTATTTAAAAAAAATAGCAATACTGGTCCGTTTGGTATGATTTTTTATTAAGTAAATTTTTATTTTGTAGAAAAGTACTTTTTAATAATAAAGTAAATTGTTGTTCGACAAATATAATAAGAGTTACTTTGACTAAATTTATATTTGGTAAAATTACTTTTCAAAATCCATTTTATATAAATCCACTTTTACAATTTAAGTAAGTAACCAAACACAAATGTTACTTTAATACACAATTTAAAAAAAAATAAAAAAATAAAAAGCTATACCAAACACAATTATATTTGGGACTAAGCAGTAAACTTTCAAAGTTTAAGGGATAAAATTATGGTTTTTACCTTTTCGTCGATGAACCTGGCCAAGAAGCGAACTGTGGATTAGTCATAAGGATCTTGAGGCAAGATGGGACTAGATTTCCATGTCTCATCTATGAACTCGAGAATGCGAGAATGACACGAGACTCTGCAATTGGCTTTCCATTGTGAATGGGCACTGAGACTTTCTTGTAAGTTGGATTGTATTCTAAGAGCAATCACTCTTATTTGAAAGATCATATTCTATGTATTCATACTTTATTACTTTCAACTTCAGAGCTAGCTCTACTCTCCGGCTAAAAGGACTTACCCACATTCCGAACAACTTCACTTCCTCTCCCATTTTCAACTTAATTTATTTCTTAAAAGCACTTAAAAATTGCATTCCTATGACTGAACTTTCATTTCTTACATTTTGCTACTCCAACTTTACTTCCATAATACACCTTACTAGTTACTACCACCATTTAAAAAAAAATGATGTGTCACATAACGTAGCGTTAAGTCCATTCAAGATGATCGCGCAACAATTATTAATTATTTTTTAAAAAAAATGAATAAATACTCGAATTAAATTATTTAGAAAATCTAATTTTCAAAATAGTATAAATATTCTCATAAAAAACGAGTTGAAAATTCTCTAAAAACACTTTTCTGCCGCCTACCTTGTCTCTCCACCGTCTAACTTTAAACCGAACTTCTGGGGCCATATCTAGTTTTTGCATATTTCTCAATGTCGTAGGGATCAATGTGAAGATATAAGAGCTACAAAGAAATAGAAGCTCAACCATCAAATAAATGGACCTTTTTCTTTCACAATTCTTGTGAATTCAATTGGATCAACGATTTATCAGATAATGTAAGTTTTTTTCTCTTCTATAGCTTATCAAGTTTTATGCTTTAATTCATAGATTCCCTATTAGTGGTTGTGCATAATTGTGTTATGATAGCTATTTGCATATCATATAATACAACTAAGTCATTATAGAATAGGCTAAACCTCGAGATTTGGAGAGCTCTTTAATGTCTTTTCGAGTATCTCCTGCTAGAGTTATAGTATTTAAGATATGGAATATTTTTATTAGTGGCAACGGACACATATGTGATCAACGACAAATTTCTACATATTGTCGTTAGACAGTGGATTCAACGCCAACTCGCTCTTAAAAATTACTATTCCCTCCATCCCTCAATAAATATCTTTTAAATTATTGTCACAAAAAATAAGGTAAAAGAAGAAATTTAACATATTTTGATCTAAATTAGGTATGAAAGTCATCTACTATAAGACAAAATGAAAAGTCTAAAAAAACATGTATTGAGAGACGAAGGGAGTAGTATATAGTTTGCCAAGTCTTTTGCACAACTGATTGTTGCTAATTAAAAAAAAAAAAATCTCTAGGGGATAGTTAAAATTTTACATTTTTGTTTTCATGTTTCATATATACAATGACTTAATTTATCATTCCAACAAATAGTAACTTTAAGTTCTTAGTAAAAAATACGTATTTTGAGGATGTCTGGAGAATGCTCCAAACACGACACAAACGTATCCTAATTTCTCAATCAGTGCTTGTGGGTTTTGGAACCGTTTAAAATGTATATTTTTGTCCATTCCCAATATGCACACGATGTTCTGCTCCTTCCTGCTTAAATTAGGCTAGCTTTCTTTAGTTTTCACCTCACATTCTTTATGCGATTTCCGATGTAATCCCGATAGTGTGGTTGTACACATAACCCTGGTTTATGACCTTGTTCTGAGGGCAAGGAGTGTTTAGTCCATGCATTGCACGTGTGTACATTCATATCATAAACTTTTTTATAATCAATTCCCTCATTATATATTATCAAAAAAATGAATAAAAATCTGTTTTTCTAGAAAAAAGAATTACATAGATTTGTTTGAAAGGTAGTTGCAACATTAGTCCAAGCTAAACAAAGGAAAAGTTGTCGGTATTGCTTGTTCAAGAACCCTTGCAATTTGATTATTAATTACCTTTAATTTCCAATGCTAATTAAAAATCTGAAACACAGTTTTTATTTATTTCATTTCAACAAGACAAGTACAGTACTGAATCTAATTTAGACAGGTCTATTTTGGGGCAGATCCCGAAGCCGTAAGCATTTTCATGAATTCAACAAGTTTGTGTTTTGGAGGGCAACACTGTTTGACAACTTCATCCTGTTCAAATTTAGTCTTCCATTTCCATAGATTTGGATGTTCCTCTTGTGTGAACCAATGTAGACCTGAAACTTCTTGCCCCACTCCAAACCAAATGGCAATCACGCTGGCCGCAATATCAATGTATCCAATGCTATTCCCTCCAAAGAAATCTTTTCCTGCCAGCTCCTTCTCAAGCAATTTCAGATTCTCAACATTCTCTTCAATGGCATCCTCTCTTTCCTTGCTGCTGCTCGTAGCTATTCTATGCGCTGATTTTATAATCTGAAAATTAACATGAATTATAAATTAAATAATTCAGTGATTAAGAAGAATTAATATGCTAGGAAAGTACTGTCAGTTGATTTCCATGGTTGGCATAGGTTCTCAACTTTTCGAGCTAGATCGCAAAAACACTCGACTCTCATTATCTCTATGAGTTCGATGTTTAGATTCCTTTATTCTCTGTAATTAGAGAAAAGTGCTTTCAGTGATGTACTTTCTTTTATAGTTATGGATGAATGTGTCCGTAGCTAATGACTTTCTTTCGGTTGAGGTTCCATAATCTATAATAGTTGAATTGTAGACGACCTCCTAGTTTGGATGACTAGGTTTTAATCCGAGGATCATCGACAACTAGCACGATCGAACTTGGGCACATTTTAATTTTTAGTGATTAATAATATTCCATCTTATACATAAAAAACAAATAAAACAAAATGCTTGGAAAGTGCCAAATCCTTGACTTTACCTTGTCATCGATGAAATTAGCCCAAAACCGAGCCAAGGCTCGTTCGTGGGGATCCTGAGGCAATAATGGATTGTCTTTCCAGGTTTCTTCGATGTACTCTAAGATCACTAGGGACTCTATGATTGACTTTTCATTGTGCACAATCACTGGGATTTTCTTCGTAATGGGGTTGTACTTGAGAAATGACCGACTCTTGTTTTGCAGATTTTCTTCGATGAATTCGTACTGAATTCCTTTTAGATTCAAGGCTAGCTCTACCCTGTTACTAAAAGGGCTTGCCCAGAACCCAAACATTTTCACTTCCTCTGCCATTTTTTTTTTAATTTACAAAATCTTTTCTGTGGTTTGTTGTTAAACTCTAGGAATTTTGCTCCTTTAAATACTCCTCAATATAGAGGTTTTCTTGGAAACTCAGTCATGGGCTCTTTTTTAATTCTCTCAATATTTAACTCTTCTTAGTTGTACTCTTTTGTCAGGCTGGATTATACCATTAACAACATAGTTTACCCTCGTTTCAAAATGCATGATGGTTTGGATTTTTATATTCATTCATATGGACATGTAGTTAGTCAATAATCTAAAACATCATTGGATAATAGGAGTATAGGATTTGGTCCGAGAAAATTCGTGAAATGCTGATAGAAAATACATGTCAGTCAGTATTTCAGTGGAGCCTACGTCCTAAAAATACTTGGGGATGAAATATTGCCCTTTTTGAATTTATGCACTAAATTATTATGATCATCAAATAGTAGGGGGGCAAATTAAATATTATATTCCGCTACGATCTTTTGTTCTTATCTTTTTAGGGTTTGGTTTAGCTTCTACACATCCTCTGATAAACAGACTAAAATCAACATCCTTTTTCTTGACTTTAAAGTCACGCAATAAACAAAAAAAATAAACTTGTAAGTTTCAATCATCAACGTCACTCACCTTCTAAACATGCCAAAAAGCAACTAACCATTTCTTTAAATTCACATATATAATTAAGTATTTATATTACGATTTCCGTGTCTCTTTCAGGCAAAAATGTCGATCATCGGCAGGTTTTCACGGCGTCGGACACCGATCTCCTCCACAACAAACATCCACATCATGGCGTTAGACGGTGTGGTCAACGTCAACTCACTCTTCACTTTAGCCCTTTTCCTTGGTCTTACCTTTAACCCCACCAATATCGATCCTTCGGTCGCCTTAATAGGCCATCACGATTTCGCCTCCTGTGCAGCTGGGCCTCGCATCGTAGAGAACCTCGTATGCTGCCACGTGTACTCCTTCAGCTGCTTCCTCTTCTCCAGCCTCGTTGCCTTGGCACTCAAGCAAGCTATTAGTATTAATGTTGAGAATGCAGAAGAATTCCAGTTTGGTGCTAGCTTTAGCTTGGCGAGTGTTAATGCGATGGCGTTGAGAGTAGGGATATTGGTATCGGGTTTCGGGTCAGTTTTCGGATGCGGGTTTTTGATGTGGGCTTTGGTGGATTTGATTCAGATAAAATTAGGGACTTTGGCTTGTGGGAGTTTGTATACACTTGCAGCTGTTGCTCCTCTGGTTTTATTGGTTCCTATGGCTCTTGCTATTTTCGTTTTCCTTGTTCTTTACGCTTTCACTCGGTAACAATCAGAAATTCTCCAATGCAGTGAGGTATCAGATATATACACACAGAATTGAAAAAAGGCTTGATACAATAGAATACCACATTACAATACGTGTGAGAATATTTCTTCAATTCTTTGTTCAATAGAAAAATATAACAGAAATTGGGATAATTCTAAAAGCATCTGTTTTTAGACATACTCCCTCTAATTAACTGTTACATTTCCTATGTAAAATGCATCGGAAATATACGGAGGTAGTATAACACAACCCCATTATTATTTATGTTATCAGGCAAAAGGAAATAATATTAGTGTTCATATTCCTAAAAAGATCTTTTCCTAGACAGAGAAATCAAACAAGCTAAAAGTCTTTGGCTTAAAGAAGCTGGTAGCAGATCGATCCCACATAGGAGCTCAGCTACTTATTTATTTTTTGATACTCATACACTGGCTTTTCATAAAATCCTGCAAAGTTGTGTTTATACAAATCAGAAATCCAAAAGTTGAAATTTATTTATTTTATAGATAAAAAAAGTTGAAATCTTTCTTAACCTTGCCTCAAATTTGTATACCAAGAACACGGCTAAGGTACTAATAATAAAGCGAACCTGAAAAAATGCTAGTTTTGATGAGCAAGTATTTAAGTAGACATTAATGCAGCCAAAAAGATGAGCTCAAGTATTAGTAGTATGTATCATCAAAAAAAAAGTATTAGCAGTATGATATCTACTAGATATACCAATACTACCTTGCCACCAATTTCCTCTTGAAGCATCATTTGAATTGTTAGCACTAGGACCTTCTTTCTGAAACTATTTCACCCAAAAAATGTCATTTCATATAGAAAGTGTCCAAACACAGAATTTGTTTGTTACTATAAAGTAACTGAGACTCACTTTTGGGTATGATCCAGTGGTTCTGGTATTCGGGGAATCGGTATAGACGTCTCGTCCACCATAGTGAAGAGATGAACTTAGATGGCATGGATTTTCTTTTGCTCTCTTTTCCTGATAGAGTTTATTTGAGTTTCTCTCATAGCTCACCTCCTCCACTTCTGGAGCTGAGTTATTTTGAGACAAACAATTAATCATATTATGAATCCGGTCAACTTAGGGAGGAAGATTATGTAAGAATTTCCCTCTCTCGATCAGAAAGACATATTTCATTTGCAAAACCGAAAAAACTGAAAATCCAACTTCATATAAAAAAACAATAGATAGATTTGGTATTATCCATCAATTCAAGGTTCTCAGAAAAAGAAAACATAGGGATAAGAATCGAATTATATGGAGATTAAATATTTTTCTTTTGTAGATAATATGAAAGGAAACTAAAGTATGCACAAAATCACAAACCTGGAGCTCCTAGTTTTGCTTTCCATTCTTGATTTCCTGAGACCTGATTTTCCCAAGAGCTCGAGGAGCCCCTCCTTTTTGGAACCTGTAAATCGTTCCACTGCCCATTAGCCTTAAATTATCGCATAAAAATATATTAACGTGATACTTTTCTTCCCATCCTTTTGTAGGCAAACATATAAAGAGAGAAAATCCTAGCTGCATCTAGTCATCTAGAAGTGCATTCTAGGAATATTACCGTCGATGGAGGTGGAAAAATAGACTCAAAAATCCCCGTGGAGACAGAATTTGTTGACTCTTTGGTGTCAAAAAGATCACTAATGAATGACGAAGAAGAAGAGACTCTACTGTTATTTTCCATTCCTAAGCTGTCGATCACGAATTAACTTGGCAGCAAAATATCTTCTAAGTATGACGCTAATGAACGAATAAGATTTTAAAGGAGAAAAGAAAGCAACGCAACACAAGCTCACATCAACAAGCAAAAAATCTTCCAAATTTTTAACACTACTACAACACAATCACACCACTGTTTGAGCCAACCCCATGTGCATTCATCACAATGAAAATACTAATACCTTATTTTTGAAAAAAGATAAATAAATAATATCTATTGCACTAAGAAATCTTGGAATTAAAAAATAAAAAAAAAAAAAAAAAAAAAAAAAAAAAAAACTAAACAAAAAGGAGATTAATTTCCCTCCTTTTACTTTCTGCTTTGTCCATCACCCTCTAATGTCACATTCTCTGTTTCCTGCACACTATCTTCTTTTTCAATTGATCAACTATAACGGATAACCGTCTCTCAGTGTCCACCTGTCATCCAAAGTGGAGCTATCTGTCTCTGCCAAGTGTCCATTATCCTAAGAACTATGGTTTTGAGATTCCTAATTTAGTAGAGAAACAAAAATCTATCCTTATAAGTGATCTTCTTCGGATGCATGTAATTGACAGGACTTTTCCTGATTAACTTGAAATTGACTTCCACCTTTCCCTCTTATCTTCTATGTTTCTATTAGTTTGATTCACCTCTTATGGCCATATTCCCATTCCTCGATTAGGGCACTACCCTTTGATATTAGATCAAACTCCGGTTAAGAGGTCTGTTCATCATGATGAAATTCCGAGTTGACGGTGCTATTTTGTTCCATTATTGTATCATGCAAGTATTTATTGTTTGCCCACAATTGTAACTTGACATCATCTCTTTAGTCTTAAGCTACATGTGGCAATCACTTTCAACGATAACAATTAGCCCCAAAATGGATGGTCACGAATGAGATAAAACTTGTCTAGTATTCGTGCCTCGCTGACTTAGACAAGATACTTCCTCTATTTTTTTTCCTACCATTTACTTAACTTTTCAACTTAGATAGGAAAATAATAACACATCGTTGCGTACCGTAAAAATATAAGAAATATTACTACCCCTTACTTTTTATTCTGCCAGTACTTTGTATGAAAATATCGAAAAAGAGAAAACAAACACTTATATTCAGGAAAGTAAAAAGTAATTTCGAAAAGCTTGGACAAACTCACACTTAATGCGCCCTCTTACATCATCACATCCTCAACTTGCTCGCAATAAGCACGTCTTGGTGCCGACTACAAGCCACTTGCAAATAGATTCTGTGAGCGAAGCATGGCCATGGATGCTCTCCATCACATCAAACAAAGCCTTAAGGAAAACATAATTGTTCAAGTTTCCGCATATACAGTACTCTTTAAATTAATACTCGATAAATTAATAAACTTTTTAAAATAATAAATTTGTCCCGTCCCGACTTGGACCAATGTAAAAAATTAAAAAATTCGATAAAATAATAAGATAATAATTTTTTGAGAGATTCATTTATAACTTTTGGTCTCAAGAAAATCATAAATTAATAATTTATAGAAACTAAAAAAAAAATATATTACATTCTATTGAAATATGATTCAATAATTGTTTGTTTTCTATTTGGAGCCATTGCCACCAAGTAAGAACACAGTATAACTATTGAGTCACAAAATTCGCTACAACGTAATTCTAAAAGGCATAGACTAATTTGCCTTTTTGTTTGATATGTACAGTATAATTACTTAATTTATACGAAAATATAAATTACGTTGAATCGGTTAAAAACTCTTTAAATTAATAATTATTAATTTATCGAGAATAAATTTCTCCGGTCCCGACATTATTAATTTATAGAGTTTTAACGTGTATAGCCGTGCAGAAGAAAAGTCTATCTAAAGTGGACAAACTTGGACAAAGAAAGTCATTCCCTATCGATCTTTCTTCTCAAATATCGGAACCAAAATACTCCATAACATCCATGAAAACAAACCAATCTAATCCCATCATGCAACTTGTTAACATTTGGTATTCTATAGGTGTAATTTGTGCAAATAGCAACTTTACATCGTCCAGCAATAAAAAAACATATTCATCAAATAAGTTTTGCATAGTTTCTAATGATACAAACACATAAAAGATATGTTAAAGTAACACCTTGCGGTGCATCTGTAAATTGCATTGCAGGTTCATCCTAGGCCTTCTTGGGAGCCAACCAATACCATCCTTTAGTATAGCTCTGGTAGATAGACCAAAATAAAATAAAATAAAGGCCAATACATAACATGGTCAGATTAAATAGAATACACTGAAAACCAATAAATACATGTTCAGAATTAGACAACTATCTATTACTACTAGCAGTGATCCAAGCTGAAGACTTATGAATACTGTTGTTTCTCCCCGAAGGAAGTAATCTGCTCAAGTATGGAGATAGTTGGCAGCCATCATCAGCTCCAGGGTGAGTTCAGGCTCGATATGGAATTCAGTCTCTTTGCCCCTGAAAAATGGAAAACAAGAAATAAGATCGAGAGTTTAATTGCATACTTCTACCAACAAACATTGTATAATGGCAGGCCATGACGAGTCTAAACAATAGAACAGAGGTAATCAAAAAAACTTTTACCTATATATACCAGGTTATAACACACACACACACACACACACACATATATATGACTCATGCTAATTACAAATTAGAATATTGACCAATCACAGTTTTCCAAAGACAAATTACTTTCCTTTTTAACTTAGGAATCGTGCACTTCACAAGACGGAATAGCACGTGTTTGACAAATACTGCCTCAGTATCAATACATGCAGTTTTAGATAATTGAGCTTAAATTATGGAAAGTGTGTTTTTGATTAAAATGTCTTTCATGTGCATAAGTAATTGCAAATATCCCAATCATCGTCTCCATTCTCCCGATTCAGAATACATTCAATATGTGTGCTGCTCGATCCCAACACATTATCAATTCAATCGGTCGTGGCGGCGGTTACAAGTCTACCAGCCGTTATCACCCGCGTCCTCCGAAGCCTTCAATTGCCTCTCCTCCTCATCACCGTTATAAGTTCTTGCAACCTCATTTGAGTCCCACCACCGGAACAGCTGGAGGCCCAACCATGGTGATTCGGGATGCAGAGCATCCAGAGGTTTGTACTCTTACACACGAAATTCGTTGATATGGGTTTCATTTGATTTCGGCTTATTTTATTTTATGTGGTATATCATCAAGCTTTGTTTTGGGAATTATGAGTGGGGAAGTTTAAATTTTATTTCAAAGGGTTTAGCAATTTCATTCATAATTTATTTATCGGTTAGAATTGTAAGATGATAAATTGAAGTCCAAT
Source organism: Rutidosis leptorrhynchoides (assembly GCF_046630445.1). NCBI lineage: Eukaryota > Viridiplantae > Streptophyta > Magnoliopsida > Asterales > Asteraceae > Rutidosis > Rutidosis leptorrhynchoides. The sequence goes on along the minus strand of NW_027266542.1, from coordinate 27,216 downwards.
CGATCCTACGTCGAAGGCGACAGCGGAGGAAATGGTGGCTGTGACGAAAGAGATGCCAAGACGAACAAACAACGGCCGTCGCCAATTTATTTTCTTAATAGCTGTCTTTGTCAGCCTTTAACTCCCGTCCAGCAGAGTCTCGAAAATCATCGGAATATGGGTTTCGATGGCGATGGCGGATGAAATGGTGGTTATGACGGAGGAGATCGGAAGATAAATGATCAACAGCCGCCGCCAACTTGACTGATTTTCTGACGAAGGAGATAAGTTGTTCTACGGGAGATTTGGAATAAGAGGGTAAAATTGGAAAAACTGCATGTATCATTAAATGGAGGGGGCATTCTTTATGAGAATCCCAAATCAGGACATCTAGAACTCTACTTGTTTGAGATGAGTTATGAGTAGCACACTATTACCCCTCAAGACCAAATATCAGTAACTGCCAACTAATTGCGAAAGTGGAGCCTCTATACCTCAGAAATGACAAAACAGACAAGAAAATAACCAAAACATTTATGATACTATCAATAAGTGGAAGTATTTGAAGTGAAATGGATAACAAACCGATCAACGGAAAAATAAAACAGCACCGCAGTCATACAAGCAATGCAACAGATTCTAAATTTTTCAATTTCAAAATGAAATGACAGCGGTGACAACGTTATCATCGAATAAACATACAAGATGGTCAGGCTTCATTTTTACAGGGAACCAAAATTCAGAATTTATCAAAACTAAGTACTAACATACCTGGAATATTGCAGAGACCAATAGAAATACTGACAGATCTTTTCGAGAATTGTCGTGCTGATCTCGGGGAATGTCACCTCTCCGAGTTGACTTTCAGCAAAACCCCCTAATTAATCAATGACAATAATAAGAGGACAAATCAAATTAAAACCTAATCAAATAAAAATAATCTTCACTGAATTGTGATAATGCATATCAAACTAAAACGTATCACGATTACGGAATTATTACAATCTAGAGGTAGAATAGAAGAACAAACCTGGAGAAGTGAGCATGTTGCGAATTGTGTGGGAGACCATGGCTGCTTCTTTGTCCACGACGAACTCGAATCCTTCAGCGCTTATCAGCTTCACTGTATCTTCCTTCTTCATCTCTCTGATGATGATGATCGCTCCGATGAAATGATCAAACCTAAACGAGAATTGTACACGTTATGATATGGCGATGACACAGTATCGAGTTGCGAATCTGTTTCGGCGATATATATACTAGTTAGTGGAAATGGACGGTAAAATGATACCTTTAAAAATTAGTACATATATCATATAATAATTATATAATAATAATTTGTATTAAATATTATTAAATATATGTTAAAAGAAAATTATTTTAATTTTATATTAATTATAATTATTTTGATTTTATTTTAAAATCTAAATATTAGAATTAAAATTTTATTTTGTTTTTAAAAATAATAAATATAATAAAAAATAAAAATTAAATATCAAGATTTAATTTGATAATAAAATTTATAATTGCATCTAATCAATTTAATTTTTCTTATTGTTGGAAATATAAGATATACTCATTTTAATTAAAAATATAACGGATTTTTATTAAAAATAATAGTTTAATAAAAATTTAGAAAGAAAATAATATATATTATATTTAGATTAGATTTTTTTTTAATAATATGTTCGTTTGAATAGGAAAATAGAATATATGTCCGTTTTAATTATGAATAGAAAAAAAATATATAATGAATTTTAATTAAGAAAAATAATTAATTATTTGAAAAATAAGATATGCAATAATAGAATGTTATTATGGTGGGAAAAAAATCGATCATAATAAAAACAAAACAAAACTTTTCCTGATTAAAAAAAAAATCAATCGATCACAATAAAAACAAAACAAAACTTCTATTAATTAATTAAATAATTAGTAGTTGTATTGATGAGGAAAAAAACCCTACCGAAGCTTCTTTTTTAAAAATAAAAAACAAATCTAGCTTAGCAAAAGAAAATCGTACGAGAAGTTTTTGTTTTTACGGGTGTGAATTTAGTATGGTGCATATAACTATATATACTCGTAAAACAAAGATAAAAGAGAATAGGAATCTCATATGATTAGGATTAAATAATTTGTATATGATTAGGAATAAGTAATTGATAGAATTTTATTAGAAATCATTATTTTATTGTGTTTTGATTTCTTAATTAGAATAGGAAAAAAAATATTAACTTAAAATTGTAACTTGATTCCTAATTAAACTCAAAAGCTTGATTCCTAATTAAAACGCCATGTGTCGGATGTTGATTTGACAATAAAATTTTCAATTAAATTGCAACTGGAACAAATTGAAAAAGTTCTCTCTATTGTATATAAGATACTCTAAAATAAGGGTGAGTATGGGTTGAATTGGATTTGACAAGAAGGTGTTGGGTTGGGTTGAATTTTCGAAAATTTTCTTGTGATCCAACCCAACCCAACAGGTCAAATAAGTAAGTTGGATTGGATAATTTATGGATCGAAATAAATTTTACAAAAAAGATTATGTTGAAAATCTTAACAAATTAAACTATCTTATAAAGAAATAGAAAAAATTGATTAGTTTTTCATGCACTTCAATTTCCGTATACAAAATATCATAATAAATTTTAAAAATATTATGGTAGTATAATTATTTGTACATATATATTATCATAAATTTTCACCCAACTAATAAATACTTTTTCCGTATTTAAATAGATGACGTTTTGATCTTTTAGATTTATTAAAAATTGATATATCTTATTTTATATATATATTGATGTATAAATAATAATTTAATTTAATAAAAATGTGGATTGGTAGATTAATGAATTGGATTAGATATCTTTTGTCGAATTCATGACCCACGATAAAATATATGAATTGGATTGAATTTTTAATATATTTTTTTTCAAATTCAATTCAATCCAACCTAAAATCGATTGGAGTTGATTGGATCTGTTGGATTGGTGGATTTGGTCGCACCCTACTCAATCTTACTCTAAAATACAAACTGCTTTTGTCCTGATGTAGAACTAAATGGGTTCCCTTTCTGTATTGGGCTTTTATTGCGCCAACCAATCATTGGGCCTACTTTACTAAAAACATTTTAAAAATAACGGCGTGGCAAACACTAACGTGTACACGGTCCACACGAAGAAAAACACTCTGCCAGCCTGCAAATGTCAGATTGCCATCTCATTTGCTTCTTATAAATACGGCGCCGTTCAATCACAAATATTAATAATAATTAAAATAAATAATCTTACGCAATACATATTTATAACGTTCATCGTCAGTCAGGTACAGATCAACGCTCTCCACCTCTACCTTTGTCATAACTTTTTTACCATTTCTATAACTTATTTTTTTCATTTATTTTCGGCGAATACGAACCCTAAAATCGAAAAATTACCAAGAACGGAGAATCGCATTCTGTGAAAAAGTTTGGTAATTTACCCTCTTCTCTGACTATCCTAACTTGGGTAAGCCTAAAAATTCTCAATTGATTTTTTGTATGATTGTTTGTTCATGTTCATTCGTTTTTTTGATCTAGTTTCTTTTTTCTTTTTTTTTTTTTTTTCTGGATCAGGTTTTGACTGGATCGGAGAGGAGAAGGGGATGGCACATAGAGTGGATCATGAGTACGATTACCTGTTCAAGATTGTGTTGATTGGTGACTCTGGTGTAGGTAAATCCAATATCTTGTCGAGATTTACGAGAAATGAATTCTGCTTGGAATCAAAATCGACCATTGGGGTTGAGTTTGCCACCAGAACTCTTCAGGTACATATATTCTGTGTAGTTCTGTATAGATTATTGTTTCGTTCATTCGTTCATTTGTTTATGGAATAATGCCTTGTTAAATTGGGAAATTTTGATTCCTTTAATAGTAGCAGAAAACCAATGCGTGTTGCCGGCAAACCCATGTAGTTTAGAATTGAGGATTACATGTGTGTTTTTAGCTTCAGGACTATGCGTCAGAAGGGTACTCGAAGCATCATAATGGCTTGTTCTTTTAGTAATTTGAAAATGATAGTCGACGCCTATCTAAGATCATGTTTCTCTAATAGGGAAAACAAGTCTAAAGATCATCGTGAAATAATCTAGTGTCTCCTCAGTGCGTATAGTTGAAGTTATCAAATAAACTGATCAGGTTTACCTATATTATACGTCAGTTTATGATCATTTGTATATATGGAAGCATACCTTGCATTAGCAATTCTGTTGACTTTATTCGTGTATGTCAGGTTATTTTCATTTTGTTTGTTTAGGGATAAAACATAATATGAATTTATATTGGAGATTGCATGGTGGTTTGTGCGAAGCTTAACTAAATTGCTCTAAATTTATAAATACAGATAGAAGGAAAAACTGTGAAAGCCCAAATATGGGATACAGCTGGGCAGGAACGATACAGAGCTATAACCAGTGCTTACTATAGAGGAGCCGTCGGTGCACTTCTTGTGTACGACATAACTAAAAGGCAAACCTTTGACAATGTCACAAGGTGGCTTCGTGAATTGAGAGACCATGCTGATTCAAACATTGTAATCATGATGGCCGGAAATAAATCCGACTTAGCTCATCTCAGAGCTGTTCAAGAAGGCGATGGTCAAACTCTGGCAGAGAGGGAAGGTCTATCATTTCTCGAGACTTCAGCACTAGAAGCAACGAATGTCGAGAAAGCGTTTCAGACCATACTAAGTGAGATTTACCATATCATTAGCAAAAAGGCGTTGGCAGCCCAAGAAGCTGGTGCTACCACTGCCATTCCTGGTCAAGGGACATCCATTAATGTTGCTAATGCATCTGGGAATGGAACTAGTAAAGGATGCTGTTCTACTTGAGTTTGTCGTTGAGAAGAACAGAAAGAATTTTCTAGAAACAGATTTATCTTTTCTTTTTCCCTTTTCTTGCTTATCATTGTTTTTCAATTTTTGGGCCGAGGAAGTGACGTGTAGAATACTTCTTTGTTTCATCGGGTTGTGGTATGAAGCGTGCAAAATTTAAAGAAATCTAATGAACAGTGTTGTTAGCATTGCAGGATTGTCTATCTGTGTATATTTATGATGGTGAAAATTGTATTTCATGTTCCTGTATGGCTGTATGTTCACATGGGGACCTCTGAACAAAAAGACATTTTAATTTTGCAAGATTAAAACTGCCAATATGGTGAAGAAGATATCCACCATTACAAGTTCCTGCTGGAACAGCCTTCAAAAATACAACTCCTAGAATGTTACTCCATCTATTTCCGGATGGAGGTAGTAATTAATTACTCCATCAATCTAAGGAGAAGAAAAATAAAATTGAAAAGAAACTAGTTTCAAGAACATGATATTTTAAAATTCTCCTCTGTTAAATTATTCTATAATAATCCTCACGCAACTACTCTATTTGTACAGTCGCATGATAAATTCCGTGTTTTTTCTTACAATATTCCCTAACCTTGGTTAGTATTTCAGTTGAACTAACGCCAGCCTCAGCTTGGATGTGGCAAGTCAACAGGACCTGTCCGAGCGTTATAGTCCAAACATGCAAGTCTAGAATCTCTTGAACTCCTTTGATGCATTTCAGATCATTTTCCAGCCTAGAAATATTGATCTCCTTAGGCGTTGTCTCCATTAATATACCAAATAAATTCCTAAGCATCGGAATCGTAGTGATTAGAGCAAAAGTCGCAAAGACGATTGTGCAGACAAGATCGACGACCAGCCATTCTGGTTTTAACCACAAAACTGCTCCAGCAATCATAACCCCAACAGACTGAATTAGATCGGCCATCACGTGAAGATACGCCCCTTGTATATTAATGTTAAAGAACTTGTTCTTCTTTGTCGGCTCTTCATCCATTTCAACACATATTTCATCCTTTTCATGGTGATGATGATGATCATGGTCATGATCATGTCCAGATGAATGGTGATGAGTATGACCATGGCCATGAGCATGAGCATGATCATGACCCAACCATGTAACCATTACAAAGTTGACAATGAATCCGAAAAGTGCTATTGCAAACATGAGCCTTCCGTTTACGTCTGAATTTGCAAGAAAGATTCTCTCAACTGCTTCTTTTATTAACATGACAGACATTTGCCATATGAGCAGCACGGAAAACAATGCGCCGAGAATTTCGAGACGTCCAAAGCCGAAAGAATACTTAGCCGTCGCCTCCCAACCTGAAGCCCAAACTGTGAACAACGCGATTGAGAATCCTGCAACATCTGTAACTAAGTGAGCTGCATCTGTGATTACAGCTAGGCTGTTGGCTTTGAAACCACCTACAATTTCTATGGCGATGACCATTATATAAAAGAAGATGAGTCCAGAAAGCTTCGTGACTGATTTAGATCGTTCTTCAGACTCTAGCGTCTTGTTTTCGTTGAAGAGGCCACATACAGATTTCCTCGATGACTTTCGTGGCTTGGAATGAATGTCATTTCCTGTAGAAGATAAGACATCCATTTCAACATCCTGCTTGTGCTCCAGCCTTAAAATTGGGACATCCTCCTGCTCCATCGGCTTAAGAAAACATGTAATGAAGATTTTAGTGTTTGGATGCAAAGATAACTCCAGAAAGTAGAGAAAATAATGAGATAAAAGTCATCGGTTCTGAAATCTGATGATATTTTCATTAACATACTATGTACAAAGTAGCTCAAAGAACATCAAACAGCCAGTTATTATTGTAGTGGAAGTTTGAGATAGTGAAAAATGCGCATACCTGAAAATCTCGATTACGAGGGGTTGATAATGATTGGGGTCTGGGCGACCTTAAAATTGGGACGTCCTCCTGCTCTTTCAGCTTTCACAACATGCATGAAAACTAAAAGATTTGAGTATTTGGATGCAAATAAAGCTCAAGAGAAATAAAGCAACAACAGAGAAATGATAGAAAAGTCATCAGTTTTAAAATATGATGCTATTTCCACAACCTACTCTGTAGCTAGTATTTAAATAGATTCTGCGGATCATGAGATGTGACTGACTAATTTACAAGCACTATGAGTGCTGAGACAAAATTTGTTTAAAAAAGATGCTGATGTGTATCGCCATGTTAATCAGTTTTGATTATGATTGATAACGTTTTTCAACACTATTTCAAAATTAGGCATATCGAAACCAGTGTTTCCTATATATAAATGATAATAGAAATTCTAAAAGTAAGGCTTTACGAAACTAAAACCTAAGGTGGGATAGTGGCATTAATAGAGGAGCAGTGGCAACAAGCAATTATTAAGTTAAACAATATTCAGGGAGCAAGTTCAAGTGCTCACATAAACAAGGAATAACCTTTAAGCCTCAAATGAAAAAACCAACCAACAACCATTCTTGTAATGGAACTTTGAGATGATGACAAATGTGTATACCTGAAAATCTCGATGACGAGGGGTTGATAGTGATTGGGGTTTGGGCGATCTTAAAATGGGGACGTCCTCCTGATCCATCAGCTTTGACAACAAGTAACAAAACTATTTGAGTGTTCAGATGCAAAGAAAACTAGAGAAATGTAGAGCAACAACAGAGATATGAGACAAAACTCAGTTTTGAAATCTGTTGCTAAATCCACAACCTAGTCTGTACAGAGCAGCTAGTATTAATGATAGATTCTGCCAAGAATCTTGAGACGTAACTAACTAATTTACATGCTCAATGACTGTTGAGACAAAATCTGATTTAAGGTGCTGATGTGTATCAACATGTTAATCAGTCAGTTTTTATAATGATTAGTGAACAATGAAAATATAGACGGAAATTTAAAATTGATAGATGAGAAACCAGTAACACGATAATAGGAAAAAGTGAGGCTTTACGAAACTGGAAACTAAGCATAATGGCATTAAGAGAGGAGCAGTGGCAGAAATTATTAAAGTTTAACATTCAGGGTGCATATTCAAGTGATCACATAATCAAGGAAGAATCTTTAAGCCAAAAATGCACAAAACAACCACCAACCATTCTTGTTATGAGAATTTGAGATAGTGACGAGCGTGCATACCTGAAAATCTCGATGACGAGGGGTTGATAGTAATTGGGGTTTGGGCGACCTTAGAATTGGGACGTCCTCCTGCTCCATCTGCTAAGAAAACATGTACCGAATTTGAAAAGATTTTAGTGCTTGGATGCAAACAAAGATCAAGATTGATGAAAGAATGATAGAAAATTTATCAGTGATAAGCTCTGATAATATTTTCAGCAACTTCCTCTGTAATACAAAGTAGCTAGTATTTATGTTGAGATGTAACTAGCTAATTTACATGCACAATGAGTTAGGATGCTAATGTGTATCACCATGATAAAATTGCAAATTTGACCATCACTGTGACTCTGTGGAGAGAAAGTTGATCACAGAGAAACCAATATTTCCTGATTATATAAAATTTTAGGGATTGAAGCATCAAAAGTACAATGTAACGAAACAGCGATTGAATAGAAGTGAAACGCACATTAGACACAGGGTTTTAATTTTTGCTGCAGCCACAATCATGCAAACATGTTTCAGAGAATTATTCAGTGGGATTTATGTAAAACCAAAAGGATAGTATAGCAGTGTTCTAATAATAATAGAACCTCATGGGAGGTCACTAACTCTTATCTTAAAATACCATACGTAAACTTCAATTCGAAGTTTTCCCAACAGAGTTACGACGGAATTCCATTCTGAAATCTAAATCCCATTCCTCAGAAATTACCAAGCCGTAAATATCTCCAAAATTTGAATTCTAAATTCCATTTCTCAGACATTCCAAGTGTTCACATGAATGACCGACCAAGGAAGGAACTTTATAAGCTACATATGAAAAACTCAAACACCCAGTTATATTGCAATGGAAATTTGAGCTAGTGAAGAAATGGGGGCATACCTGAAATTCTCGATGACGAGGGGTTGATAATGATTGGGGTTTGGGCGATCTCATGATGATGATTATATATTATGTAAGTATGGGATTTTGCACGTAAATGGAAGATTTTCCAACAAGGATTAAGGAAGAAACGTCTGCGAATGGAAACAAAGATTGACTCCCAATCCGTCCACCATGAAAGAATTTATAAATGGGAAGAGATCCAAAATGCATAATATGGAGATCACAGGCAGGCAGGCGTGCTGACTGATTCATATATATATGGAATGAATGGATGGATGATTCTATGCATTTTCCACTACCTTTTTGAGAGTGAAAATGACAAAAAGAAAATGAAGTTTTATTATTCCTCATGTTCAAAAATGGGCTTCAAAACTTAGCCCGATTCGAATAATGCAATTTGGGCCAAATCTAGGTTCTTATAATTTGATTAGGAAAGTGGTTAATTCCATGGTCGTCAAGAATGAGCTCCTTGCTGTATGTAGGTGCGGGCGGTCCTACGCGTTGATAAGACAAAGTGTGTCGCCTTTTATAAGTTAGAGTGTAACGGTTGGTGTTATGGGTGCACCGTGTCAGTGCGTAGCTGCAATTTTAAAAAAAAAAAAAATCCATAGTCCTCTAAAATATGAAGAAAAAAAATATTGAGATGTATAGTCCTCCAGGTTTAGAAATTTGCACTTTAGTTTATGTTATTCAATATTATTTTCGTCTCAAGTATGAACTTTTGTTCCTTTACGTAAGCACGGCGCAAGTTGCTTTCTTGGACTTCCATATAACGAGTTTGTGGGCTTATAATTGAAATTGGGCCGAGAGTATCATATTGTAAATAAAATTAAACTGCCGAGAAAACCAATTCTTAGCTAGCAAGTCAGTATTACATCAAGCCACAATAATCATAACCACAAACTGAACTAAATTTTTTTTTAAGGAAACTGCACTAACTTTAACTAAAGTACAATGTCATCGACGTAATATGCATTAGTAAAAAAATGAAAGACCCCTTCCTCTCCTCCCCCCTTTACCTTACTTACCCACCTAATTCCGACAACAATTCCGTTCTTAATTGCTCTTTAATTATTCTTTAAACATCGGCATTTATTAAGAATCTTTGTTTCCTTAAAAGTGGAAAAGCCAGTACTCGACTATGAACAGTCGTTTGTGTCTAAATCCCTCTTTGAAAGAGTTGGATCCCATAACCTTGGATGACTCAAAGTTCTCGGCTGAAAACGTAGTAAACCCAGAGATAGCGGGGAAAATTTACTCAACCAAGAGAGTTCCCTTCCACATTATGAAAGAGTTTTTGAGAAACTTATGGTAGTTGAAAACTCTCTTCATCAAAGACGCCGGATTCAACATTTTCACTTTCAAAACTAACTCAGTGGAAGACCATAATTTCATACTGAATGGCGGTCTTTGGTCGTTCCAAGGAAAATTACTCGTATTGAAACCCTTCAACAGCTCCATGAAGCCTGCAGAAGTGGATTTCTCTCAGCAAGATTTCTGGATTCAACTCCACGGCTTACCATATTGCTGCTTGACAGCCGACTTGGGAGAAGTACTCGCCGCTAAAATTGGCATCTTTAGGGATGTTGATGACAGGAGTGGACGTTTTCTCAGAATTAGAATTGGAATCGACGTAAACGAGCCGCTTCAAAGGGGGCTCCCTCTTGTATACTTGGGCATTAGTCATTGGATCTCTCTGAAATATGAGAGGGTGACGGACTTCTGTTTCATGTGTGGCAGATTCGACCACAAGACCTCGGAATGTCGACAGAGATCTGGAGACAGAAGAACCCCTCTTCCCTTCGGATACGGTCTCAAGGCAGGAGAAGGAGAGGTTAACTTTCCGGCCAACAAAGAACGAAATTCAAAATCTAGAAGGGGCTCGTCGTCCAACGCTCAACGGAAAGAACAAAAGTTTGGTCCATGGGAGAATTCGGAGGATACCTCGTTCAATCCATCAGCTAACTCTATAAACCGCGTGGCAGGAACGGCTATTGTCAGAAGAGAGACTGGCAAAATCGCCGCAGCAGAGGATTCTCTCTCTTGCCCCCTACTGTGTCACAGCGATTTGATCGTTGTACTATGCAACTTGTTCAGCTCAAAATGCCATCGTTCTAATCAGACCGAAAGAGAAAGGAGCCATTAGAGAATGTTAACCATGAACCAACCGGGGAAGATGAGCCGAACCATAGGAGAGCCTTTCTAAGGAAATTGGATCTCAGGAAACGGGCCAGAATAGAAGCCGAAAATCTAATCATCAGGGCCCATCCAATTTTAGAACAAGCCCACCTTTGTTCAAACCCAACTGCTGTCCCAACTGCCCAGAGCATAGTCAGAGCAGCCCGTCTTAAAGGGGAAATAAACTTTCTTGAAACCCATACAGAGATTAGATCAAGAAGCTAGAAACCTTGAACCAGATTGGGCTGTAGACTTGGGCCGCCCCACTGTTGAGTTTACTTCCTTAGAAGCCCAAGGCATTCAAAGGGCCCAGGAGGCTCGGACTGAAGGAACGGACCAATTTGAAGAATTAAATCCAATGAGCATCTTCGACCCAAGGTTAGCCCGCCCCTCGCAATTGTAGTCTTCACTAGCAGGAGCCCCAAACGAGCAGCCCGACTCCGACAATCTTTGCAGTCGATAGCCAACATAAACTTGGTAGGGGAAAGGGACTTCTTGTTTTCTCAAGCCCAACCTCATCAGGCGGATCCAACTGAGCCTTCATCTTCAACCCACGGTAATCTCTTTCTGGGAAATCGCTCTTCATCTCTGCTCGGCAATGAACTAGATGGAAACGACAACCAAGAACTTCCGGAGGCGGAGGGGAAAACCCTCTCCCGACTCTCGCCATGAATACAATCGCTTGGAACTGTAGAGGCTTGGGCGGTCCTACAAGATTCCGAATCTCCTGAAATTAAAAAATTTCTGGAAGCCCTCCCTTATATTTCTTTCTGAAACAATGAAAATGAAAAGGGATCTCGAATGGATTCGATGTAGGCTCTCATGGCCTGGATGTTTTGGGGTAGACAGAGAAGGGTTCAACAAAGGTGGACTAGCTTTGTTCTAGAGTGAAGATGTAGCGGTAAAAATTATTTCATATTCCCACAATCACATTGACGTTGAAATCGATGGCTCATGGCGTCTCACTGGTGTATATGGATGGCCCGAGTCGGACCAAAAGTGGAAAACAAACAGATTGTTGCGTACACTCAGTCAAGGGGCGAATTTCCCTTGGCTTATCTGTGGTGACTTTAACCAGATTACCCATAACTCAGAGAAGAGCGGCGGTAACACAAGATTAGAGGAACAGTTGGAAAGCTTTCGCTCGACCCTTAGCGATTGTGGGTTACGAACCTCCCCTTCTCTAGTTTTCCCTTTACCTAGAGAAGCAAGAGAGAAGGACAAGATGTCACTCAAGAAAGGTTGGACAGAGCAGTAGCTGATAAAGTGTGGGCAAGAAACTATTCGAAGGCGGAGGTACAGGGTCTCAGATCATGTCCCGATCTTAGTTTCTTCCAGCAGGTCTGAATCCACAAGTCAATTCCTCTTTCTTTCGTTATGAAATTTGTTGGAATAAGGAAGCAGAATGTACAAATCTTGTGAAAACTAGATGGACTATGGACCCTAGAGCTACTTCAATTTCCGATCTCTGGGCTAAGCTGAGTAAAAGCAGGGCCAACCTGGTTCACTGGAAAAAGCATCATCCCACAAATTTTGGCCACCAGATCAGACGGAAAGCTGCTCAACTTGAATCTTTCTCAAGCCTTCCTTTAAGAGATAAAGAAAGAGACAGAGCACAGGTCCTTCAAAAATAAATCCTTGACTTGAGCCATAAGGAATCCGACTTCTGGTCACAGCGCGATAAGGAACACTGGTATAAAGAGGGAGCTAAAAGCTCTGCATTTTTCTTCAGCCAATGGGAGGAAGAAGCGCAATCGTATAGAAGGATTGATGGATACTAACGGAATGTGGCAGTCAAACCCGACAGTGATCTCTAATCTTGTAGTGGAATTCTTTCAGAACTTATTCAAAGCAGACAGACAGAGTTAGACCCTACCGGTTTTGGAAGCTGTTTCGGCCAGAGTAACTGAGCAAGATAATTCATTCCTCACTTCTACAATCACAACAGAGGAAGTCACTGTAGCTCTCAACAGTATGAACAATAAATCCCCAGGGCCAGATGGCCACTCCCCTAGATTCTTCAAAGCTCACTGGGAAACTATCAAAGAAGAAGTAACTTCCAGCTTAAGGGATTTCATAGAAAGTAGAGAGATTCCAGATAACTTTAATCTGGCTCTTATTGTCTTAATCCTAAAGTGAAAGCTCCTGAAAGGTTATATGAATTTCGACCGATTAGCCTTTGCAATGTAATCTATAAAGCTGGCCGCAAAAGTCCTTGCTAATAGATTGAAGTCCATCCTGTCTAGCATTATTTCTCCAAACCAGTTTGCTTTCCTGTCGGGACGACTGATCTCGGACAAAGTGACACTTGCATATGAAATCACTCACTTTCTGAAGTCAAAAAAGACTGAAAGCTCCGGATGGTGTGCTATCAAGATTGATATGACGAAGGCCTTTGATAGAGTTGAATGGGACTTTTTGAGAGGCATCATGAGAAGAATGGGGTTCAACGACTTGTGGATTGCATGGATAATGAGATGCGTTGAATCTATCAAATCGGCTGTCCTAATTAATGGAGTTCTGACTCCCGTTTTCAGCCAGAAAAGAGGACTCAGGCAAGGAGATCCTCTGTCTCCGTCCTCTTTCTGTTATGCTCTGAAGCTCTGTCGTCTTTGATTTTAAATGCAAAGCGCGAAGGGATTCTAACTGGCTAAAAAATATCGAGGGACAGCCCCAGCGTGACTCATCTTCTATTCGCCAACGATAGCCTTTTCTTTGCAAGAACAGACGTTGCTGAATTTGCAACCTGGAAGAACATTTTTAATTCGTATGAGAGAGCATTAGGATAAACTCATAAACACTTCCAAATCAGGGGTCTTCTTCAGTCCGAATAGTTCAAGACAAGTCGGGAGAGAAACTAAATCAATCTTAAACATTGATGAGGTAATTTCTTTGTGGAAATATCTAGGCTTGCCTCTTCTGGTTGGTAGTGCTAAAGTCATCAATTTCAAAAACATAGTCAAGAGGATATGGAATAAATTGAATATATGGACAACGCGGTTTCTCTCAAAAGCGGGAAAAGAAACTCTTATTAAAGCAGTAATCCAGGCTATTCCCCCTTACTCGATGACTTGCTTTAGCATCCCGATCAAAATTATCAAGGAAATTAAAGCTGCCATCAGATGTTTTTGGTAGGAAGGTAAACGGAAGATCCGCTGGGTCAGCTGGCAGACCATGTCCCAATCAAAAAAGAATGGAGGACTCGGATTCAGAAACTTGAGAGCATCCAATCTAGCGTTCCTAGCAAAACAAGGATGGAGAATTGTCCAAGATCAAAACTCTCTTCTAGTCAGAGCACTCAAAGCAAAAATATTTTCCTTCAAATTCATGTTCGGAAGTGGCTACAGAGAACAATCCTTCTCTGGTCTGGCGTAACATTCTCGAAGGAAGGAATATTTTATTGAGAGATAGCACCTAGAATGTCGGTGACGGAGCATGGATCGCTATAGGTCAGGATAATTGGATTGCAAAGACAGATAATGCAGGAAACATCATCTCAAGCCTATCCTCTCAGGGCATTACTAGAGTCAGTCAGCTCATCAATTCTAGCTCTGGATCATGGAACTCGGAACTGGTATTTTCTCTGCTGCCACCAGTCCTGGCCTGGGACATTTTGGCGACTCCCATCGCTCCTGGAAAAAGGACTTTCTCTCGTGGAATGGCACCAAGAATATAGCTTTCTCTGTGAGGGTGCATACTACGTTGCCTTAAAAGACATTCAATCCAGAAATCCCACATTTTGCCCAAAGCCAGACTATTTTTATGGCGAGTTGGCCATCAAAGCTTAGCCACCAAAGATAATCTAGCTCGTAGAGGAATCTCTGTTAATAGCATTTGTCCAGTATGTGATCTAGCTCCTAAAAACCTTGCCCACCTTTTGATTTCTTGCGAATGGTCGACTAAACTTTGGAAGCTGTTTTTACCGCAATTGAATATCTACGCATGGTATAATGAGGATTTTTTTCTCGCTTTATGCACAGCTCTCTACTTGTTTAAGTATGGATAATTGGAAACTCTTCAATCTACTTTTATGGCTTATTTGGAAGAATCGTAATCGGGCTTGGGCTGATTCGATGTGTGCCTCCCCTCTTTCGGTTCTTACAAAAGCCAAGAAGATTTCTTCTGAATTTACAGCAGCAGCATATAGCAACAGAACTTTCAGCAGCGGGAACAGGCAGCATGCTAATCCATGGAGTCCTCCCTGTCCAGGTTTCCTAAAGATAAATTGTGATGCAGCACTTTTAGTCGACCAAAGAAGATGGGGCACAAGAGTGGTGATATGAGACCATCAAGTTGAAATCATCATTAGTCAGTCCACGTACAATGATAGATCACCGGACATCTACCAGGCCGAGGCCTCAGCCATACAATTTGGAGTGTCTCTAGCAATGTCAATAGGTGCAACCAAAGTGATAATTGAATCGGATGCACTCTTGCTGATAAAAGCGCTAAACTCCTCAGACAGCTGTTTTTTGTCGTATCGGGAAATCTTGTACAACATTAAGTCTTTGGTGACTTCCTTTGATTCCTGTACTTTTGTTTATACTATCCGAGATAACAATCTTCTCGCACATTCAATTGTAAACTCGAAATCGAATGTGAAAGGGTGATTGCCAACCTATTTGTATCAAAGTGTCATTATGGCTTAGTAATCAAAATTATCTCTTAAACTCAAAAAAAAGTCAGTATTATATCAAAAAAAAAGCTAGCAAGTCATGGTGGATTTGGCATACCATCAGTGGGTCACATCACATGACCCTACCCAAAAGATTCTTTTTTCATTTTTCAATCGAAGTTATTTAAAGTGATCCCATAAGTACATAAAAATGACTTGATAGTCATTAATTCTATGTAAATGACTATATAATCCTCTGGGTCTCAGTTGTAGCTAGTGGTGTCCCTCGCCTGGGCAAGGACCACTACCATTCGTAGTCACCCCAAGTGCTCTAGCCTGAGTGAACTTGTTCCCTTCACTAGGGCTCGATCCGAATTGCTTGATCGCTTTTAACTCATACTTGGAGGTTACGACATTTAAATTTTCGTTTGTTTTACTTTCGGTATGGTGCTGAGTGTCCAAGCTGTTGGACAAATTGATATATTAGTCCAGTCAATTATAGTTGATCAGATTTTTCAAGGGTTCTAATGTTCGAATGTTTTGGAACTAGATGTTGATGCGTAGCTCTACATCTGTAAATGAAGATTGAATATTCATATGACCAATTTGGTCCATGGTGAATGAGAAATTATGTTGAGAAGTTTGAACATTTTATTAGGATAATAGACACTTTGTTTATTATCCCACATTGCTCATTTACACAACAATAGTTGTGCTCATATATAGATTCTCAATATAGTGGGTCACTTGACTTGTATGTATAGATGAAGTCTAGAAGTGTCCATACGCGTGCATAAGCCCGCTGGATCGTGTATTGGGCCTCGGTCCAATTTGGGTTGACTTGGAATTGACCCAGGTCAATTTGGCTTATGTTTTGACCCATTTTCGAACATGTTTGGGCTCCGGCCCAGTTGGACCCGGCCATAATTTCGGCCAGGCATGCTAAGACTGTCCGATTCGACTTGTTCGAACCGATTAGAATTGTCCTTCTCACATGTGATTGGATTTTAACATGTGCAAGCCTAGTGATTATCTGATAAGATAAATATTGAATTAATATTTATCTATGAGTGCTTTTCTTTGTGTGCACTCCAAGTCAGAGAATCTTTTTAAGAATATCCCTTTACCCTTTTGGCTATAAATATTGGACAAACTCTTCATAATTTTCTACCCTAATATCAGTAAGTCGTTGCATCCATTTTGTATGTTAGTGTCTTCATTGAGTCTGGAGAGTTTATATATCGTAAGTTTCGCTTGAACTACGATTAAATCTTGTATTGGTTATCGTCGTTCGTTCGGTTGTATCCTGGGAAGCTCTACGCCGTCAAACCGAAGTACAGTACGGGGCGTATTACGCTTTAAGGAAAGCGATCCAATCGTGCCTCCGAAAGTTTGCATCTCTCTTCCCTTAAAGCTTCTTATTATTCGATTTATTTTTATGTATGTTTACTTTGTTTAATTCGATGCTCATGTATGTATGTTCATATCGTTTTAATTTATGTCGAATTAATATGTACTTGTCGATTCTTTTATATTATTCATGTGATTAATAAAATTCAGCGAAATATATTTAGAATAAATTTCCCCTATTGTGTTTTATTATCGCTATTCGCATAATATTTCCAACAATCTTAAAGCGTAATAATGTTTATTCCGATTATTTTGGAAAAATTAGGTTATCACATGATTTTTAAAATCAAATTGTTAGATGTTCATGCATCATGATTGAATCATCACATGTTCATACCTTCTTTGAGAATTGTCTTGACGTTATTTGAGTGTGCAGAGTTATACTTAGATTTTATTCGATACAATTCGAATACCTATTGCTCCAAGACTCTATGCTTCGAATCGAACTCTTGCATTTGTGCATACATCCCGACGCTTTCGTCCCAGTGATTCTTTGATATGTGCTCTTCCGTGAAATAAAGCCATGTAGAAGGTTTTGTTGACTCTTCCCCTAATGGTAAATCAAAAGAAATTGAGGTATGATTAACTCAATTATTTCGTATGCCGTGTCTCGACAATGGTAATAATTAATTAAGATTTTCGTTTTTTACTATATCTTAATTAATCAAGTATTCCGTGTTTGGCGATTATATTGTATTAATTGTGTTTATACTGGGTGTTCACGATTATGCTTAATTTGTGATCAAATTTCAAACCTGGAAATTTAATTACTGTCTTAATTTAAGAATCAATTGCTAGAATCATTGATACTATCGGATTTGGTGTTGTTCTTGATCATATTGATTGATATTAGTTTATGGAAATCCTTGGGCTAAACACTATTAATGGAATTTGATATATATATATATAATTAAAAATCAAAGCTTGCTGGGTAATTGAATTATAATTTAATTATGCATTTCGGCTTGTAATTTGATTCTAGATAATTCTCTGTTGTGCAATCGTTCATGCTTGCTTATTGCCTCTGCCAAAGTATTTAGGATTTTCTAAAATCCATTTACTTGGATAATTAATTAATTGCTCTAACCTGGTAGAGGAGCTGTATATATATCTCATTTAAAATCAATTGCCTATTCTCTGGACTGTTTTTAATTTATTTGCAAACTCAACTTTGAAAGTGAGGACTTGAAATAATGATTAGTGATGTGTATTTTATTAATCACAAGTCAGTGGGTTCGTCCGTTGGACGGGAAGTCCGTGTCACTAAAATTAATAATTTAAATATATTATATAAAGAATTATATAATAATTATTTGTATTAAACATTATCAAACATATGTCAAATATCATATCAAAAGAGAATTATTTTTATTTTTATATCAATTATAATTATTTTGATTTAATTTCAAAATCTACAATTCTATTAGAATTAAAAAATTATTTTGTTTTCAAAATTAATATACATAGCAATAAATAAAAGTCACATGTCAAGATTTATTTGAATAATAAAATATATTATTGGATCTAATCAATTTAGTCGTTCTATTGTTTGAAAAATAAGCTATGCCCGTTTAATTAGGAATATGATAAAATAATATAGCATATTTTTGTTAGAAATAATAGTTTAATAAAAAATTGAGAAAAATAATATATATTATAATTTGATTAGAAATATTTTTTTAAATAATATGCATTTTGAATAGGAAAAAATAAGATGTGCCCATTTTAATTAGGGATAGAAAAAAGAATATAATGAATTTTAATTAGGAAAAATTTTTACTAAGAAAATTAGAAAAAAATGAAGTTTATTATAATTTTATCAAGAATAATTTTTAAATAATAGATGAAAAAATTCATGTGAAAAATTTAATTCGGTAATAAAAAACTATTTGTCGAAATTACTTATACGATAAAAGATATATACATATATGTATATGTCTATTTTAATTATAAATAATGATAATAGATTTCGTAGGGAATAGGTTCCTAATTAAAAATAAAATTATTATATTAAAATAAAGTAATAGTAGATAAAACCCATATACATGATAAATTATATTATGCAAATCCTATCTATAATACATCAATAATTAATATTATTTTTCTGAATAAATACTATATATAGGTAATATTTATGGTCGATCGTATGAAGCTAGATTTTTTTAACAGTAGTATTGATTGTCGTATGTTGATGGTATTAAGAAGCTACCTTTTTTTTGAAGTTTAATAAGAATTTAGTTAATATTGATAAATTTTTTACAAATTAAAACACCCACTATTATATAAGTAAAAATAATTGGTATAATTTTATTAGCAATCATTATATTTTTATTTTCTAATTATAATAGAAAAAAAATATTATGGACTTAAAATTATATTTGAAACCTAATTAAATTCAAAGTTTTTAAATACATGTGTCAAATTACTATTCATCAATAAAACGCCATGCGTCGCATTTTGGTTTGACTATAAAATTTGCAATTGAATTTCAATTGGAACAAATTGAAAGTTTCTCTATTCTCTATAAAGAGTGCATTACTAATTAATTTCATTGATGGATTTGAAGCTCAGAAGGGTTCTCTATAGTTTTCGTCGATGAAAGTGATTATTGAGGAAGAAGATGATATATTTTATGCTTAACCCTTTCTGTTTGAGTTTTGTAACAGTTTGGTTCTCGAAATCGCACTCTAATCATCGCAGCCCTTTCTGTGCTAGCAGCTTTCTACCTTCTGCATTTTAAATTTCAATTTAAAAAAAAAAAACAAAGAAAAAAACCTTCTACGTTTTGTCAGTTTGGTCCTGGACTTTTGCTATGGAAATTTTGGTCCATACAATGAAGATCAGACTTGAATTTTCATAGTTCTGATAGTTTGGTCCTTGAGTTTACACAATTGACGTGTAAGTCCTTTGTTGTCCGATCAGCCCCAGTTTTTAGCGATTTGTCGCTAAAAAAGTCCCTGACTTTTGTTCCGGCCAGTTTGGTCCTCTGCGAATATAAGCGTACCAAACAGTCCATTGGTTCACTAATTTTGATGGATGAGTCCTCAGAATTATAAAAGTGGATATTTTAATACGGAAAGTATGTTTGAGATAATTTTATTAATTATCGTTGAATCGGATTGGGATCGATACTTAGTCGAAAGTGAGATTGTTAATGATATTAGAACTTTATATGGTTCAAATAATTTGTCTCGGTGCGCGGAAAAAATATGGACATATTTCAATATGTATGCTTTGCAAAGATACATAAAGAGCTTTTCGCTCATGATCAATATTTCCGCGGATTAATCGATGAATGGAATAATAAGTGTAACTTGTTAATTTCTAATATTCGGTATAATGTTAGAATGTAGAATATTTGATCAATCCATGAACATAAAAATTTAAGTGTCATGTTTTAAAATCAAAATTCTTATGACACACTTTTCGTGAGCGGAAAGAATGTAAGCTAGACGGACTTGTAATAATCGTCTAATGTACTTATAAACATGATTAATATGGAAAATATTAATATGAATAAGTAATGTAAACTATTTTCTAAGGAAGATAAATGAAGAACTCTATGCTAATAAATATTAAAGTAAGGCTTAGAAATATTTAATAGAGATGGATAAAAGAAAGTGATTTATACTTTCTTATAAAAAAAAGTACTAAGGTACAAGTTCTTTATCCCAAAGGTATATCTTTAAAGAATACATTTAGATGGTGAAATCTTAGACTTATGATTACAAGTTCTACAGATATGATCGATTAGAGATGATAATCATTCTAAATGAATTATCAAATATTGTGTATTAATTTGTAAAGTAGACTCGTTCATTATTGAACGATCTTGACTTTAAGATTAATATAAATAAATCTCTAATCCATAATATAAATTAAGTAATGAATGTCATTTAAAATTTATATTATGGAGTTTACCTCCGAATTGTGGGGGTTAGAAATTAAGTCGTAAATAGACTATAGTTTGCATAATATGGAGAATATATATGTAAATTTTCATCTAAAGAAATATAAAGAGGGTTTCTTGAGTTATTTAATTAACGAGAACTTTCTCAAAGTAAATCCGAGGATTTTCTAGAATGAAAGTTAAAATAGTAGTCGTGACTTCTACAGGTCTAACATGACTAGACATGTCGATCATATTTTCTATTTTTATAGAAATATAGTCAATGGCTAAAGAATGCTTAATTGCATACTTGTGACTTGGTTTTGAAGAAGCATATAATTTGCCTTATAGAGAAAGTAACTGTAAATATTAATCATTTATATGAAAAAATATAAGGTATTTTAAAAGGTTAAGAGTTGTAAAACTCATAACATAATTAAATACTTATATGATTGTGCTAAGAGAATTCTTTGAGAATTTCTTGCGAAAGTGCACACATGTTAAAGTAAGATTTAGTAATTCTATAGAATGAACAATACTTACACTGCTGTAAAAGTTAAAGTAAGATTATTCTTACGGGAAAGGGTTCTAATATTTCGTTAAGAAAATATAGTAGAGTTCAGTTGAGACTTTACTTTAGAAGTAAACTTGGTGCAACACCAATTGTTATTTCAAGCAAGTTAAAAGTCGACAACACACTCGTTAGAAAATTTTGTTCTTATCAACATTATTTGGGATATTATGACTTTCTGATAAATCCAATAGTCCAAACATATGGCATGACTTTACTAAGTGAATGTAATTTAAAAATCCTTTCTATGTAGTACAAAATACATATAGATAAAAGGTATTCTTAAGTATGTTAAGAATATTGTAATACGAATTTTTCCTAGAAATATGGTTATAAGATGTAATTCTTTAACCATAAAATTGAAGAGCTTTCAATTGGATAGTTCTCTTTGCAAGGAAAACTTGAATTATGCTTCTTTGAAATACAAGAAGACATAAGGTTCATAAAATTAGAAGTTAAAACTTCAATTAAAAGTTAATAACATTGAAGTGTTATTAATTATAATCCTTTGATCATATGGACATGGAATAGATCGATGTTGGATCTAAGGATGTCACAGAAATAGCTTCTGTGGAAGCGGCTATTATAGTTGCTACAATTGTAGCAGCTATGACCTAGAGACAACTAATGAGTTCTATGATAGAAAATCTTAGAGATTTTCAATCTACTTAGATTAATGGCATGCAAGACCTACTGAAGTTAATAGAAAGCTATGCTTATTAGGAATATCATTTGACCGGAAGGTGAAATGCTTGGTTTGAATCACACTAAGTGATATTATCAAATCACCAAAATTCGGTAAAATATGGATAAAGCATATATGTCAGGCAGATATATTTTTGGGTGATTTAATCATCAGAAATCTAAATGATCAATCATGTCTTGCTAGACACCAAGAATATATTTTCTGAATATATGGAAGTCTTGAAGAAGGACGTTCCATGAAACTTGGAAAATTTGATAAAACTCACTAAGCGTTGAGTCTAATCAAAGCATGAAAATTACTGCATCTTGTCATAAGTCTCGCGGTATAGAACGAGTACCGTGATTATGATAGACTGTAGACCCATGAGTGGATAAGTCTAAAGCAGTAAAGACAAACGAATCCTCTAGATTCTTTGCGCGCATAAGAGAGAAACACTTACGTGTTTCTTGAGTTTATAGAGGATATTTCCTTGTAAAAGAATTTGTGTCAAAGAATAACACGGAAAGTCCAAGTACAGACTCCTCCGTGGAAAGTTGCACTTATCTAACGACCATCTTACTGACACTGAGTGTCAAAAGATAAAGAATGTAGATCTACTAATTGCGGTTAGAGATAAAGTGTAACGTTCGACTGAATGGATGGGTTTAAGGCCTGTATCCAAGAATCACTCAATAGTAAACTCAATCAATGCTAACAAGAGATCCTGAAACGTGGTTCAATGAGAAACTGAGGTTGAGCGAGATTCTACCTGAGGACTGTGGGGTCCCAACCCCTTGCTCATTCTGTTGTCGAACAATAGTGCTACCTGCATAACGAGGATGAAGTTTTCAGAACATCTTAATGATTCTTGCAACTCGAGAGTTGAAGTACATCAGGATACTTTTTAAGTTTAGCTTAAAGCAAGAGACATCACCTATACGAAGAGTAAGTGTGGCTGTTTTGAGGAAAATACATGGGCCGTATTGTTCCAAGAATCTTCCTGAAGGTACTAGGTTGTTCATGGTCTAAAGAACAACACGGAAACTGTAATGATATTGGAGTGGATATCATGTGGGTGTCATTGTCTTGGTATACACAAAAAAAAGAATAGTTCAAGACATCGCGTTCACTAATCGGGGAGTATAGCATTCCGCTAGGACCGATTCAAAGTTAACAGCTATCAAGCGTTGATGTGTTATTCATTCGTTAAACTCTCCAAGTGAGTCTGCATATAAATTCATATGTTAATTTCCATTCATGTGGGGGATTGTTGGACAAATTGATATATTAGTCCGGTCAACTATAGTTTGAACAGATTTTTCAATGGGTTCTAGTGTCCGAATGTTTCGGAACTACGTGTTGATGCGTAGCTCTTCATTTGTAGATGAAGATTGAATATTCATATGACCAATTTGGTGTATGGTGAATGAGAAATTATGTTGAGAAGTTGGAGCATTTTGTTAAGATAATAGACACTTTGTTTATTATCCCACATTGCTTATTTACACAACAATAGTTGTGCTTATATATAGATTCTGAATATAATAGGTCACTTGACTTGCGTATATAGATGAAGTCTACAAGTGTCCATACGCGCACATAAGGCCGCTAGATCGTGTATTGGGCATCGGTCCAATTTGGGTTAACTTGGGTATTGACCCAGATCGACTTGGCTCATGTTTTGACCCATTTCGGATATGTTTGGGCTCCGGCCCAGTTGGGCCCCACCATAATTTCGGCATGCATGCTAAGATTGTCCGATTCGACTTGTTCGAATCGATTAGAATTGTCCTTCTCACATGTGATTGGGGTTTGACATGTACAAACCTAGTGATTAGCTGATAAGATAAATATTGAATTAATATTTATCTATGAGTGCTTTTCTTTGTGTGCACTCCAAGTCAGAGAATCTTTTAATAATATCCCTTTATCCTTTGGACTATAAATACTGGACAAACTCTTCATAATTTTCTACACCGAAAATTAGGGTTTTATATCAGTAAGCCACTGCATCCATTCTGTATGTTTCGTGTCTTTATGGAGTATGGAGAGTTTATATATCGTAAGTTTCGCTTGAACTACGATTAAATCTTGTGCTGGTTATCGTCGTTCGTTCGGTTGTATCCTGGGAAGCTCTACACCGTCAAACCGAATCACAGTACGGGACATATTATGCTTTAAGGAAAGCGATCCAATCGTGCCTCCGAAAGTTTGCATCTCTCCTTCCTAAAAGTTTCTTATTATTCGATTTACTTTTTTGTATGTTTACTTTATTTAATTCGATGCTCATGTATATATGTTCATATCGTTTTAATTTATGTCAAATTAATATGTACTTGTCGATTCCTTTATATTATTCATGTGATTAATAAAATTCAGCAAAATATATTCAGAATAAATTTTTCCCATTGTGCTTTTATTATTTCTATTCGCATAATATTTCCAACACAAGCACTAGTCGACACTGAAGCGATTGATTACATAAGAAGAAAAGAGAGCAATCTAGTGTAAGAACTAAATTATCTGGTCATGTTAATCAATATTTCCCTCCGGTCCACTTCAACTATCGCGTAGTAAAATTTATGTTGGTCCACTCCAACTATCGTTTTTATGAAATTTATACATGATATTTGAACTTTTCTTTTCAATTTAATACTCTTACATTTATTTCAATACATACTTCATTTTAAATAAATATTTATAAATTTAAAATAATAATAAATAATATACAAATATATAATTTTTTTTATCATTAATTATTTTAAGTCTTGCAAATTGGAATCGAAAACGAGTTTGAGCTGTATTCCATCACACTAACACTATACTTAGTTTTTACTGAAGCATTAAAATCTTGGCTTCTAAATTTCTGCTTCATTGAGTGAACATGTTACTATTAGTCAATTTCTCTGACGTTTGACGTTAACTTTTGGCTGGAAGTCACTATAATCTAAAATTTGCTATATTTAGAAATTGTAACGTATAACAATTTTGTAGCAGTGTGGACGTGTAAGCTAACACTAAATCAACTTTCCATTTGTCTTTCTGCATGGCTCATGCAAATTTCCCCTTTGCTTTTATTTCTTGTATTTCCATTCGCTATTTAAACCTATAGTTTCGTCTAATAATAATTCATTAGGCCAAAATGGAAAATTGTTTTCGCATTTGTTATTTCTAGTTCTAGTGGTATTTGCTAGTCATGTTCAATGTGACAGTCTTTCATTTTCCGGCATCACTACTCAAGGTCAAGGATATGGATATGGTACTCCTCCGTCTCATCAACCGCCAGTGCAAAAGTCTCCTCCGACTCACGGCTATCAACCACCATCTCCACCATCTCACGGTTATCAACCACCGGCCGTACAAAAACCTCCTCCGTCTCACGGTTATCAACCTCCCGCGGTACAACATCCACCTCCGTCTCACGGGTATCAACCACCCGTCCTGCAACATCCACCTCCATCCCATGGTTATCAACCTCCCGCCGTCCAATATCCACCTCCGTCTCATGGTTATCAGCCGCCGGTGCAACAAAAGCCTCCACCTTCTCATGGTTATCAGCCGCCGGTGAAACAAAAACCTCCGCCATCTCATGGTTATCAACCACCCACCGTGCAACATCCACCTCCGTCTCATGGCTATCAGCCGCCGGTAGCAAAACCTCCACCATCTCATGGATACCAACCACCAGTACAAAAGCCTAAACCTCCACCATCTCATGGTTATCAACCACCCGTGCAAAAGCCTAAACCTCCACCCGTACAAAAATCTCCACCGTCTTATCCTTCGGTGCAAAAGCCTAAACCTCCACCCATGCAAAAGTCTCCGCCGTCTCATGGTTATCAACCACCGATGCAAAAGCCTAAACCTCCACCCGTACAAAAACCTCCACCGTCTCATGGTTATCAACCACCGGTGCAAAAGCCTAAACCTCCCCCATCTCATGGTTATCACCACCCGTCCAAAAACCTAAACCTCCACCATCTCATGGTTATCAACCACCCGTACAAAAGCCTAAGCCTCCACCCGTCCAAAAACCTAAACCTCCACCATCTCACGGTTATCAACCACCTGTACAAAAATATCCACCGCCGGTACGTGGTTATCAACCACCAGTACAAAAACCTAAACCGCCACCGTCCCATGGGTATCAACCGCCGATACAAAAACCTAAACCTCCTCCATCCCATGGTTATCAACCGCCAGTACAAAAACCTAAACCTCCTCCATCCCATGGTTATCAACCGCCGGTACAAAAGTCTCCGCCGTCTCATGGATATCAACCACCGGCATCGCTACCTCCCACCCAAAAACCACCATCACCACCATACCATATGTAGGCCTCCTCGTTGAATAACGTGTGCCATGAATTAGTTTCTACTATTTTCAACTATCTTATAGTTTGTTTGGTCGGCCTTTGTAAGCTTACAGTGTCTACATGCACTTACTAAATCACAATGTAGCCATAAGTGTTTACTTGAATAAAATCTTAATCATTACCAAAAAAGATTTGGGTAATTAATATTGAACCATACTTGCCTCTTGCGGGACTTTAAAAAAAACATTAATACCCATTAAATAAGGACACATGTCATTGTATGAATGGAGACAGGAGGTAAAGCTACCACCTATCGCAGGAGGTAAGTATGATTCATTATTGATCGTTGAAATGACAGAGTTATATATTGACGCAATCTAAATAATGTATAACGAGCTCCAATCTAGAGACACAAAAATAATTAAAAAATTCTCAAAGAATTTTTATTATTTTCAAGATAAAAAAATGACATAAAGAAAATTGTTTAAATATATAATTCAAAATGGAAAACAACTAAAATGGATTTATTAGTGAGCCACTAATAAATCAACTTTTTAAGTCCACCAAAAAGAAAAAAAGCCCGTTGAAGGTTGAAATTAACGGCTCAAATGAGGTCCATAACGAAATTTTAGTGGGTAAATCTAAGCCAGCAAATAGATCTTCTCGAGAGGTTAAGG